>NW_006985597.1:0-675 GCF_000164805.1 Carlito syrichta
CACATGCTCCTCCCAGGGCCCAGGTCAAGGAAAAGAAGGGCATGACTCTCAAACCTTTCATTGGACGGAGATGGCTGGGTGACTGATGCCTGTCTCCTCGGAACTGGGGGAGCCAAGACGGGAAAATAGCCAGAGCGCAGGTGCTCAAGACCTGGCTAGACACCTCCACAAGCCCCTACCTCGACCCCCAAGTAAAACCTAGAAAACCTTGGGTTAGGGCAGGCCTTGGCACGAGGATCAACTCCAGCCCAGAGTTCAAGAACAGGCAGGAAGACCGGGATGCCAATCAAATGGAAAGCCTGTTTTTGCAGCAGTTTGGGAGGCCCAGGCCAAGAGGATGGCCCAATTTGGGCAGTTTGAGTGCAGCCTTGGCAAACTACAGAGGAAAGAAAAGAAAGAAAGAAAGAAAGAAAGAAAGAAAGAAAGAAAGAAAGAAAGAAAGAAAGAAAGAGAGAAAGAAAGAAAGAAATAGAGAAAGAAAGAAAGAAAGAGAGAAAGAAAGAAAGAAAGACAGGAAAGAAGGAAGGATGGAAGAAAGGAAAGAAATAAGGAAAGAAAGAAAAAAAAGAAAGAAATCAATTTTCCTGCAAACATTCTGCCCTCAGTGCTTCCATCCCCACCCCCATCACATGTGAGGTTCCACCAAGCTCGGCAGCTCCCAGACCCAATACCCCC
>NW_006985598.1:0-617 GCF_000164805.1 Carlito syrichta
AGGATGACAGGTGTGATCTCCCGGGCCTGACCTCCAACAAATTTTGGAAACAATGGCGAGATTCATTCCCTCCTATGACCTGGGAGCCCCCAGACTGTGGCCAGATTCACCATCTGAACCCGTCATTTGGGGAAGGACCTGCTGCATGGGCGTGTCTCTGCCGGGGGACCACCCTTCATACCACATTGTTCCCTAGGGGGGACTCGCTTGTCCCTCCCATGGGGCACCTCAGTGAAAGGGAGAGCGGGAGTGAGTCTCAAATATTCGGTGCTGTGGGATGGCTGTGTGACTCAGAACTATCTCCCTGGCACTCTGGGGGGCCGAGACAGGAAGATGGCTGGAGCCTAGGAACGCGAGACTACACTCCCTGGTTTGGTTCCTGCTGAATCTACTGTGCGAGGTGTGAAATGTGCCCCAGGCAGGCAGACACTCTAACTCGGCAACAGCCCTTCTGTCAAGAAAGGCAATGGACACATCCCTCACCTGGGGATATTTCTTCCCCCCAATCCCATTTTTCTTGGCTCAACCCAAGAAAAACCTAGAAAACCTTGGGTGACGGCAAGTCTCAGGGGGAAGATTGCCTCTGGCCCATAGTTCAAGACCGGAAGGAAGACCAG
>NW_006985599.1:0-659 GCF_000164805.1 Carlito syrichta
ACATAATAAATACTGTGGGATACAGAACCTATAGACTATTTTATGGACTAATTGGTGTCTCCCCAAATCCTTAAATGTGAGTATATTTGGAGATAGCACCAATAAAAAAGGTAACTAAGGTTAAATGGGGATTCATACGGGTGCAGCCATAATCTGATAGAATTTGTGCACCTAAGAGGAAGAGAAACTACAGCCTCCTAGGAACTTTACAAAGGAACTTTTAAGTACCATTTAAAAAATTCAACAATACTCAGTTTTAACTTAGGATATCTTCTCCTGCCATAGTCCCAGTATCAGGAACAAATATTCTCCCTCATTCCTCTCTATCTGTTCATCAGTGAAAATGCAAGCATTCTCAGTTTTAATATCTCAGAGTTTTGAGGCTTCTGTGTCTTGCCAGTGGGAGTAGAGGACAGGGACAAAGACTTTGGGATTACCGTTTAGTGAAGATCTAGCTAGAGAAGTGAAGTAGGAAGAGAAGGGACAGAAAAGAAACTGATGAAGAACTCTAGTGGAATGAGAATAAGCTCAGGAAACTGATACTTGGGCTCAAACTCCTAAATGCTCTTTACTAGCTATAGATCTTTGGAAAATTAATTTATTTCCTGTGATTTAGTTTTTTCATCTGAAATATCAGAAGTAGAACAGAAATAATGAAT
>NW_006985600.1:0-3731 GCF_000164805.1 Carlito syrichta
ATGGGCAGTGTGTCACATGGACCTTAGGATGCGTAGACGCAGTCAGGTGGTTTGGTCATGGGAGGGACCTCAGCTGGGTGTCGTGGTGCCTTCCGGCTACTATTACAAAGTATCTTACACTGGGTGGCTTATTAAAGACAGAAGGTTACCTCTCACAGTTCTGGGGCTGGACGTCTGAGACGAGGGTGCTAGCATGATCAGGTTCCTAGGTGGATCCTCTTCCAGATTGCCTCTGCTCAGTCTCTGGTTGTATGCTCACATGGTGGCGAGCAGACCACAGCATGCTCTGTGGGGCCTCTATGAGGGTACCAATCCTTCAAGTCTCCTCTAATCCCAATCACCTCCCAGAGGTCCCGCCTCCTAATACCCTCACATTGCAGGTAGGGTTTTGATGTGTGAATGCGGGGGACACAAATGTTCAGTCCATAATGCTAGGGAAGGCTTCTCTGAAGATCTGAGCTGAGCCTGGAAAAATAGGCCACCTGAGGGAGGTCTAACACAGACAGAGGGGAGTGCCAAGCCTCACCCAGAAGATGACACCGATGGAGACACCTAATGGACATGAGGCCATTTTCCATGTGGGTGCTGGGGGGTAGAGCCTCCAGATGGAGGTTCTGGGCTTTCTGCTCCGCAGGAGAGGAGATGCCCGGGCCCAGAGGGAGTCCACGTGGTCAGTAATCACAGGAGGGGCTGCTCAGCCTCAGCAGCCAGATCCAGACAGAATAGGACACTGTTTGGCACCCGCTAGCCTAGAAAAACGAGAAGTCCAGTCACAGAGAAACAAGAACCCTTCTTACAACCAGTAAGTGGGATAAAACAGGGTAATCCCACAAAGTTGAAATGTCTTGAATTTATGACTGCTTTCAGTTCCCAACATAAATATATATGCAAACATGCCAGAGATGTTCAGAAGTAACGCTGCTCGCAATGGCCTGAAACAGAAACAGCCCAATGTCTCCTAGTAGGAGAAGGGAGAAATAAACCACAGCAGAGGACTCCATAGTGGTGACATACGCTCACCAAAGCTTTATATGACAACATGTGGAATGAAGAAGGAAAATTCCAGAAGATAATATAGAAAAAAATCTTTCAAAAAATGTAAAATCTTAAAAACAAAGATTTCTGACTTCTATTTATTATTTGGGAAGCCGAAAAGGGATTCTTCACCCTGAAAAGAACAACAATCCAGATAATACCCTAACTTGCAACACATCCTCACCCAAGAACCCAGGTGACGGGCAACCAAGTTACCCAAAATCTAACAAAAGGCAGGCATCTCCCAAAACGGCCAGTGTGAATGCAAATTCACCCCAAATATACAAAAAGGTAATGGCTGACAATTGCTATTTTTCCCAGGATGGCCACACCCCCCGAGCTTGTCCCCAGTCACGTGGCAAGGAGCGGCCCCCGGCCTGCTTTGTCCTGGCACGCAAGCGGCGGTGGAGGAACTTAATGCTGCTGACTCGCACGTGTGGAAAGGGGGGAAGGTGAGAAGTTTTATGTCACATGCACTTCACCGTAATGTTTTCGGCACTGTTGTTTTTACTTTAGGGTTGTGGGGTACATGGAAGGATTTTGCTCCATCAGTAAATCGTGTGCAGGTGAGGCTTGGGCTTCTAGTGAGCCCCCTCTCTCTGGATAGTGGACCCAGTACCCACTGGGCGATGATGTGTCTCTTATCTCTCTCGTCTCCCTGCCCTCTGCCAGTAGTGGCCAGGGTCAGTTTTCCCCGCCTTTGTGCTCACATGCCCAATGTTTAGGTTCCACTTATGAGTGGAAACACGCAATATTTTTTTGTTTCTGTGGTAGTTCACTGAGAATGCTGGTCTCCAGCGGCATCCATGCTGCTGCAAAGGGCATGATTTTGTTCCTCACTATAGCTGCATAGTATTCCGTCATGTGTATGGAGCACAATTTCTTTATCCAGTTCACTCTTGATGGGCATCTGTGTTGGTTTCATGGTTTTGCTATTGTGAATAGTGCTGCAACGAACATATGTGTGCAGGTGTCTTTTTGGTAGGCTGGTTGATGTTTCTCTGGGTATATTCTCAGAAGTGGGATCTTGGATGCATGATAGCCCAATTTTTATTTTATTTTTTTATTTTTTTTTTTGAGTTGGAGTCTCACTCTGTCACCCAGACTGGAGTGCAGTGGCCGCTCCCAGCCACCGCAGCCTCGACCGGCTGGGCTCTGGCGATCCTTCCGCCTCAGCCTTCCAAGTAGTTGGAACTACAGACGCGCACTACCATGCCCGGCTAAGGTGATGTCTGAGTGGTTCTCTAAGAACAAGCCACCCCTCAGGCGAGACCCCATCTCTACAATAAATCAAAAAATTAGCTGAGCGTGGTGACGCATGCCTGTAGTTTCAGCTACTTGGAAGGCTGAGGCAGAATGGTCGCCTGTGCCCAGCGGGTCAAGGCTGCGAGGGCCATGAGCATGCCACTGCACTCCAGCCTGGACTACAGAGAGGGACTCCAACACACACACACACACACACACACACACACACACACACACACACACACACACACACCCCACCAAAAAACATCTTTTACATATACAGGTCAGTAGCATTAAGTACATTTGCATTGTGGGGCAATCATCACACACAACTCAACTTACAAATCTGAAGCTCGTTCCCAATAAACAATAACTCCCCAGTTCCTCTCCTTCCAGTCTCTGAAAACCACCTTTCTACTTCCCCTCTCCATCCATTTGACTACACTGGGGTACCACATAGAGGTAGAATTTTAGGATTTGCCCTCTTGCATCTGACTTCTTTCACTTAGTGTCATGCCCTCAAGGTTCTTCCATGCTGTAGTGTGTCAGGATTTCTCTCTTTTTGAGGTTGAATAATATTCCGTTGTATGGACAGACCCTATCTGGTTTATCCGTTCATCTGCTGATGGAGCACCTGGGTTGCCTCCACCTTCTGGCTGTTCTGAATACTACTATGAACGCAGGCATACAAAGAACTCGGGGACTGGGCTAATTGCTTCCTGAATCATACAGTAATTCCATGTTTAACTTTTCTTGAACCACTGTACTGTTTTCTACAGTTGCTGCACCATTTTCACATGCCTTCCAACGGTGCACAAGAGTTCCTGTGTCTCCACATCCTCACCAACACTTGTTTTCTGTTGTTTTCATAGGATCTATCCTAAGGAGTCTGACGTGGTTTTCATTGTGGGTTTGGTTTGCACTACCTTGACGAGTAGTGATAATGAGCACATGAAAATTTGATTTTCATTTGATTGCCGCCTTTAGAGAGATATCTGTTCAAGTCTTTTGCCCATTGTTTAATCGGGTAATTTGGGTTTTTGTCTGTTTGTTTGTTTGGTTTTGTTTTTAGTTGGAGTCTCAGTCTGTCACCCAGACTAGAGTGCAGTGGCCGCTCCCGGCCACCACAGCCTCGACCTGCTGGGCTCCGGCGATCCTTCCACCTCAGCCTTCCAAGTAGCTGGAACTACAGGCGCACGCTACCACGCCCGGCTAAGTTTTGATTTATTCTAGAGATGAGGTCTCGCCAAGTTGCCCAGGCAGGTCTCAAACCCGCCGGCTCAGGAAATCCACTCACCTCGGCCTCCCAAAGTGCTGGGATTACAGGCTGAGCCACTGAGCCCAGCCAGGTAATTTGTTTTTACTGTTGTTGGCATGTAGTTATTTATCTCAAATAGGAACCCCTTATCAGGAAGATGGTTCCCAGGGTGCCATTCCACAGGTTGCCTTTC
>NW_006985601.1:0-316 GCF_000164805.1 Carlito syrichta
AATTCAACTGACTAGCCAGCTATCCAGTCAAGTAGCTTGTCAGCTAGTGAAGTCAGCTAGCTATCCAGCTAGCTAGTGAAGTCAGTTAGCTAGTCAGCTAGATAGTCAGTTAGATAGTTAAGTCAGTTAACCAGTAGCCAGAAAGTTGACTAGTTAAGTCAACAAGCTAGAGAGATAGCTTGTTTGCTAGGTAGTTATGTCAGCTAGATAGCCAGGTAACTAGTCAGCTAGCTAATTAACTCAGCTAGTAAATCAACTAGTTACTTGCTAACTAGTCGACTAGCAACTCAGCTATCTGGTCAGCTAACTAGTGGAC
>NW_006985602.1:0-1211 GCF_000164805.1 Carlito syrichta
CATTATGGGACAACAAAAGCCAAACTTAACAAAGTTTTATATATGAATGCTGCAAACACATACAGTGAATGTGGGGTAGAAATTCATATACTAATTCTGGGAATTTATAAAATATCACAAACGTCTTATAGCAAGGCGGTTTTTGTAAAGGTCTCTGATTCTCTCAAGTTTACATAGCCACTGCGGGTAAATTAACACTGGGATGAAAACTGGTGATAAAGCCCACCTAGAGAGTAGCTGGCTCCTCAGAGTCTGCTTCAATCTCGTAGGAATGTCTGAAAGGGGCTTATTGCTTTATCATTTACATCCCGTTGTAAAAGCAGAAGTTAGCCTGGTAATTGGGGCTGACAATGCTTAACTCATGAGTTCTAAATACAAACACTACTTAAGCCATTATACAATTGGTCACTACCCGGCACCCGACATATGCCTAATTCTACGGGGTCTGAGGTAGGATTCAAAGTACTAAGATTTCATTTGAGGTAGAATTTAAAGTACTAAGATTTCATAAAATACATGAAGTAGGGATATATGAAATGTAGTGAACTAAACACTACTTTTACAGCAAGTATGGTTTTTAAGTTTCCTGGTTTCTTGGGTCTCTCAATAGCATGCTCTTAACCTAAGTCTATTGTTGTCCTCTCAGTGACTTCATGGATTTTCAATCTTTTGTTGATTTTTGAGTTGGGTTCTCACTGTCATCCAAGCTGGAATGCAGCGGAATGCTCACGACCACTGCAGTCTCAACCAGCTAGGCTCAGGTGATCCTTCCACCTCAGGCTTCCAGTAGCTGGAACTACAGCCAAGTGCCACCACACCCAGCTGTTTTTTTGACTTATTGTACAGATGAGGGCTTGCCAAGCAACCTGAGCCACTGCAGCTGGTCTTTCAATTTAATGATGCATACTTTCTATGCACTCTTGCATAGACCCAATATTTTGCATGCATGTGTGCACATACACAAAATAATAGACTTGTATATTACTGGTCATTCTCATATATTACTATGATGCTATATAATATACATATTAAAATACTATGCTAGTATATGTTATACTAAGAATTCACTGATCAATTTTTCTTGCCTAATATGATTATATAACACTTTGAAAGTGCTTTGGAACCTGTGATACATTTTTGATATTTCAGGTCATGGTGATTGTCTGCTTTTCTATTGAATATGTAGGTAGCTTTCTGGGTATCTGCTTACA
>NW_006985603.1:0-546 GCF_000164805.1 Carlito syrichta
GGAATGGGGTCAATAGCTCCCAAATGCATCCTAGAGGTCTTGGGGTCAACGGCCCTTCCTGATCCCTAACGCTCAGTGGGCCTCCATGGCCAGCTTCCAACACTGTGCAGTCACGAAAGAAGAAAGCAGCATGTCTATGTGAAGTATCTTCAGCTACTTGGAAACTCACTGTTAATTTTTCCACTTCCCATTATGCCATTTGAACTTTTTGATAAATGTCATGGTTGACTTGAGGCATGTCTAAGGGGCTTTCTTTTGCCTGGTAATGGGTTGCAAATCTTGTACTTTAAGCTAGGATTTGTGACTCATACCCAGGTGAAAAGTGGCTTACAAATCTTGTTAGAGCAAAGATTTATTTTAAATATTTTAATTTTTAGTTATAGTTTTAGATATAATGTTTTTATAGGTATAAGATAGGAAGTTTATAATAAGTTCAGATATAAGATTTAAGTTTAGAGAAATTTTATTTTATTTATTTATTTATTTTTTTTGAGTTGAATTCTCACTCTGTCACCCAGACTGGAGTGCAGTGGCCGCTCCTGGCCA
>NW_006985604.1:0-450 GCF_000164805.1 Carlito syrichta
AGTCAGCTGGTTAACACAGCTAGCTATCTAGTTAGCTAGCAGGTTAAGTCAGCAGGTTGAATCCAGTAGTTAGCTAGTTAAATAATGTGTTAAGTCAGCTGGTTGAGTCCACGGGCTAGTTAGTCATTAAACGGGTTGAGTCAGTTTGAGTATGCTAGCTAGCTAGTTAGCTAACCAGTTAATTCATCTGGATTAGTCAGCTAGCTAACTTCTTAGCTAACGAGTTAAGTCAGCTCGTTGAGTCAGCTATCTAGCTCATTAGCTAACAAGTCAGATGATTAAGTCAGCTAGGTAGCATGTTAGATAATGAGTAAGCTAAATACGTAGCCATCTGGTAAGTCAGCCAGCTAGCTAGGCAGCTAACTATTTAAGTCAGCTTGTTAGACTGGCAGCTAGGTAGCTAGGTAGTTAGTTAACTACTTAAGTCAGCTGGCTAACTAGGTAGCTAGC
>NW_006985605.1:0-1214 GCF_000164805.1 Carlito syrichta
ATGAGAGTATTTCCTTCCTTTTCTAAGGTTCTTATGGTTTGAGGTTTTACATTTAGGTCAGTCATTTTCTTATAGTAGTGCATTGGATGATCAAGGTCCACTATATGAGTAAGAATATGTGGTACTCAGATCTTTGTTTCTGTGAGAGGTCACTTAGTATTATAGACTCTAGCTCCATCCAGGTTGCTGCAAAATTCAAGATTTTGTTCTTTTTTATGGCTGCATAGTATTCCATCGTGTATATGTACCACATTTTTTAAATCCAATCCTCTTTTGATGGACAGCGTGATTGGTTCCAGGTTCTAGCTATTGTGAACAATGCTGCAATGAACATTCGTGTGCAGGTATCTTTGTGATAGAGTGATTTGAGTTCTTCAGGGTATATTCCCAGTAGGGGGATTGCAGGGTCATATGGGAGGTTGATATTTAGAGCTTTTAAGAATTGCCACACTGCTTTCCACAGAGGTTGCACTAGTTTACACTTCCACCAACAGTGTAGAAGTGTTCCCTTTTCGCCACACCCTCTCCAGCAGCTGTTATTTTTTGAGTTGTTGATAATTTCCATTCTGATTGGAGTTAGGTGGTATCTCAGTGTGGTTTTGATTTACAGCTCCCTGATGATTAGTGAGGTTGAACATTTCTTCATGTGTCTGTTGGCTGCTCGAATGTCTTCCTTTGAGAAATGTCTGTTCATATCTTTTGCCCATTTTATAATGGGGTTGTTTGTTTTTTTCTTTTCAACACATTTGAGTTCCTTGTAGATCCAAGATGTTAAGCCTTTGTCAGACCTAGTGTTGGCAAATACTTTTTCCCAGTCTGTAGGCTGTCTCCCTGCTCTCTTGATGGTTTTTTTGACTTTGCAGAAGCTTGTCAGTTTAATAAGGTCCCACTTGTCTATCTTCTCTTATGACCTGTGGGTTTCGGGTTTTGTTCAGGAATTGGATGCCAGTTCCGATTTCCATGAGGGTGTGTCTTTCATTTTCTAAGGTTCTTATGGTTTGAAGTTTTAGATTTAGGTCTGTGATCCATTTGGAGTTAACCTTTGTGCATGGGGATAGATAGGGATCCTGTTTCAATCTTCTACATGTGGTCAGCCAGTTTTCCCAGCACCATTTACGGAATAGGTTCTCCTCTCCCCAGTGGTAGGTGGTGGAGGCATTGTTGAAGATGAGTTGGTTGAGAAATTCAGGTTTTGCTTCTGGAATCTCAATTCT
>NW_006985606.1:0-752 GCF_000164805.1 Carlito syrichta
TAAACTTTAATCTTTATATGATCTGGTGATTGGACTTTAATACTATGCTATATCTTATTAAGCTAATACCTTATCATTAAATCTTATAATTATCATTGACGTATGATTTTAAAATCATAACACTATAATTCTCATTCTATTCTAATAAAACTATGACTTTAACCCAAAACTTAAATCTTTTTTTCCTGGTATATTAATACTTGACTACGTGTAAAATTTCCTATTGTCATATTAGAAGCAAAAACAACACCGTTGGGAAAATTTCGGTACACTAATCAAAAGATCTTAAAATTGGCCTACAGGAACAGGAACTAAAGTCATAATCTGAGGAAAGGGAAACTTAAAAACTTAAACAAAACTTAAAAGTTTTCTATGAATGCTTATTACTGTTTAAATCTTTCTGATGGAAATTGTATCATCTTAAATGTATGTTTTATCCAAACAAGTCTATTCTAAAAATCAAATAGTAGCTGTCACACTCTTGGATAATGGACTGCGTGGTTACCATGACAATGGCCACGGGCTGAAGCAAACAGAGTTTTGGCATGTAACAAAACCAGAAAAACATCCTGCCTGGCTAGAGGCAGGGCAATAAAACTATTATGGTAATTTAGTTTCTAATCTTAATCCTAGGAGAAACTGCCTACAGGAACAAGAGCTGACTAACAAGTCTACAAGGAAATAGAAGTTTAAAAGTATCTAGAAAGAAGTACAACTTAGAAGGGACAAGGTCATATAAAATAATTCTGATG
>NW_006985607.1:0-3202 GCF_000164805.1 Carlito syrichta
CACTAATAAGGTCAGGAGTATCTGACTGCACTAATAAGGCAAGTAGGATCAGACGGAACTAAAAAGGCAAGTAGTATCAGACGGCACAAATAAGGGAAGTAGGATCCAACGACACTAATAAGGCAAGTAGGATAAGAAGGCACTAATAAGGCAAGTAGGATCAGATGGCACTAATGAGGCAAGTAGGATCAGCCAGCACTAATAAGGCAAGTAGGATCAGATGGCACTAATAAGGCAAGTAGGATCAGCCGGCATTAATAAGGCAAGTAGGATCAGACGGAACTAATAAAGCAAGTAGTATCAGATGGCAATAATGAGGCAAGTAGTATCAGAAGGTACTAATAAGGCAAGTAGTATCAGATGGCACTAATAAGGCATATAGTATCTGAAGGCACTAATAAGGCAAGTAGGATCAAACGGCACTAATAAGGCAATTAGCATCAGACGGCAATAACAAGGCAAGTAGGATCAGATGGCACCAATAAGGCAATTAGGATCAGACGGCATTAATAAGGCAAGTAGGAAGAGACGGCACTAATAAGGCAAGTAGTATCAGACGGAACTAATAAGAAAAGGAATATCAGATGGCACTAATAAGACCAGGAGTAACAGACTGCACTACTAAGGCAAGTAGGATCAGACGGCACTAATAAGGCAAAGAGTATCAGACGGAACTAATAAGGCAAGGAGTATCAGACGTCACTAATAAGGCCAGGAATATCAGTCTGCACTAATAAGGCAAGTAGGATCAGATGGCACTAATAAGGCATGTAGGACCATTTGGCACGAATAAGGCAAGTAGAATCAGACGGGACTAATAAAGTAGTATCAGATGGCACTAATAAAGCAAGTAATATAAGATGGCACTAATAAGGCAAGTAGGATCAGAGGGCACTAATAAGGCAAGGAGTATCACACAATGCTAATAAGGCAAGTAGTATCAAACGGCACTAATAAGACAGGGTGTATCAGACGGCAATAATAAAGCAAGGAGTATCAGACGGCACTGATAAGGCAAGCAGTATCAGACGGCACTAATAAGACAAGTAATATCAGACGGCACCAATAAGGCAAGTAGGGTCAGATGGCACTAATAAGGGAAGGAGTATCAGACGGCAAAAATAAGGCAAGGAGTATCATAATGCACTAATAAGGCAAGGAGTATCAGATGGCACTAATAAAGGAAGGAGTATCAGACGGCACTATTAAGGCAAGTAGTATCAGAGAGCACTAAAAAGGCAAGGAGTATCATACGGCAATTATAAGGCAAGTAGAATCAGATGACACTAATAAGGCAAGTACTATCAGATGGCACTAAGAAGTCAAGTAGTATCAACGACACTAATAAGGCAAGTAGTATCAGATGGCACTAAGAAGGCAATGACTATCAGACGGCACTAAGAAGGCAAGTAGTATCAGAAGGCAGTAAAAAATCAAGTAGTATCATACGGCAGTAATAAGGCACGTAGTATCTGTTGGCACTAATAAGGCAAGTAGGATTAAGCGGCATTAATAAGGCACGTAGGATCAGACGACATCAAGAGGGCAAGTAGTACCAGACGGCACTAATAAGGCAAGTATTGTCAGATGGCACTAATAAGGCAAGAAGTACCAAACAGCACTTTTAATGCAAGTAGTATCAAACGGCACTAATGAGGCAAGTAGTATGAGAAGACATTTAGAAGGCAAGTTGTATCAGATGACACTAAGAAGGCAAGTAGAATCAGAGGCACTAAATAGGCAAGTAGTATCAGACGGCACTATAAGGCAAGTAGTATCAGATGGCAATAATATGGCAAGTAGGATCAGACGGCACTAAGAAGACAAGTAGTATCAGGCGGCACTATTAAGGTAAGGAGAATCAGACGGAAATAATAAGACAAGGAGTATCAGACGGTACTATTAAGGCAAGGAGTATCAGACGGAACTAATAAACCAAGGACTAACAGACGGCATTACTAAGGCAAGGAGTAACAGACGGCAGTATTAAAGTAAGGAGTTTCAGATGGCAATAATAAGGCAAGTAGTATCAGACAGCACTATTAAGGCAAGTAGTATCAGACGGCATTAACAAGGCAAGTAGTATCAGTCGGCAATAACAACGCAAGTAGTATCAAACGGCACTAACAAGGCAAGTAGTATCAGACGGCAGTAATAAGACAAGTATTATAACACGGCACTAACAAGGCAAGTAGTATCAGACAACACTAAGAAGGCAAGTAGTATCAGACGACATACAGAAGGCTAGTATCAGACGACAGAGAGAAGGCAAGTAGTATCAGACGACACTAAGAAGGCAAGTAATGTCAGATGACACTAGCATGGCACGTAGTATCAGACGGCCCTAACAAGGCAAGTAGTATCAGACGACACTAACAAAGAAGGTAGTATCAGACAGCACTAAGAAGGCAATTAGTATCAGATGGCACAAAGACGTCAATATTATCAGACGACATTAAGAAGGCAAGTAGTATCAGACGGCACTAAGAAGGCAAGGAGTATCAGACGGCATAAGATGGCACATAGTATCTGTTGGTACTAATAAGGCAAGTAGGATTTGGAGGCACTAATAAGGCAAGGAGTATCAGATTGCAATAATAAGGCAAGGAGAATCAGATGGCACTAACAAGACAAGTAGTATCAGGTGGCTCTAAAAACGCATGTAGTTTCAGACAGCACAAACAAGGCAAGTAGTATAAAACGGCACCAATAATGCAAGTAGTTACAGACGACATAAAGAAGGCAAGTAATATCAGACGACATAAAGAAGGTAAGTAGCATCAGACGGCACAAATGAGGCACGTTGTATTCGACGACACTAATAAGGCAAGTAGTATCAGACGACACTAAGAAGGCAAGTAGTATCAGATGACACGAGGAAGTAAAGTAGTATCAGACGACACTAAGAAGGCAAGTACTATCAGACGACACTAAGAAGGCAAATAGTATCAGATGACACTAATAAGGCATGTAGAATTAGACAACACTAAGAAGGCTCATAGTATCAGGTGACATTAAGAAGGCATGTAATATCAGATGACACTAATAAGGCACGTAGTATCACATGACAATAATAAGGCACATAGTGTCAGAAGACACTAATATGGCACATAGTATAACATGGTACTAATAAGACACGTAGTATCATACGACACTAATAAGGCATGTAGTATCACACAACGCTAATTAAGCACATAGTACC
>NW_006985608.1:0-806 GCF_000164805.1 Carlito syrichta
AGAACTACCACACCAACACTGAACTGCCTACATCCAATATTCCTTTTGTTAATTGTAAAATATAGAGGTAAAAACAAAGTATGTGACGTATAAAATGAAAAATCCACACTGGGCATGGTGGCTCACACCTGTAATCCCAATATTTGGGAGGTGGAGGTGAGAGGATTGCCCAAGTCCAGTGGTTCAAGCCCAGCCTGGACAGCTTGTTGAGAGCTCATCTCTACAATAAATCAAAAAATTAGCCAGTTGTTGTGGCACGTACCCATAGTTCCAACTACTTGGGAGGCAGAGGCAGAAGGATCACATTAGCCCAACAGGTCAAGGTTGCAAAAGTCATAGCATACCACTGCACTCCAACCTAGGCAACAGAGTGAGACTCTGACTCAAAAGAAAGAAAGAGAAAGAGAAGAAAGGAAGGAAGGAAGGAAGGAAGGAAGGAAGGAAGGAAGGAAGGAAGGAAGGAAGAAAATTCATGCACCAGCCACCCAGCTTAAGAATTAGATTACCATTATCTACAAGTATCACCTGCATGAATAATGTGCCCCTGATCACAACATCGTTCTTCCTTCACAGAAATATTCAGTATCCTCAATTTATGTCCATTGTTTCCTGGCTTCTTCTAGTTTTATCACATATGTATCCTCTAAATTATATGTATTTTAGTTTTGCCCATTCTTTCACATCATGTAGTATACGTTCTCCTATAACTTGCCTTCTTAAATCAACATATTTTATGAATTTCATTCATGTTAATGCATGCAGGCTGCAGGTAGTCTGTGTTTCATATGAATAGACTCCAGTTTGTG
>NW_006985609.1:0-1162 GCF_000164805.1 Carlito syrichta
CCAGGGACACATCACTCACCTGGGGAAATTTCTTCCCTCATCCCATTTTTCCTAGCTCAAAAGCCAGTCACACTGTGAACACACCACATGCAATTGAGAATATGTGTACGATTCTGATGTTTTTGAAATCCGGGTCTGGCTCTGGCCCAGGCTGGGGCCTTGGGACACAACTGTCATTTACCACCAGCCTTGAAATCGTGGGCTCTGGAAATCCGCCAGTCTCAGCCTCTAATGTGGCCAGGATGATGGACACCTAGACCCCAGATCCCCATTTTGTCTGGATGTGCAGACAGGTTCTCCCTGTGTGGCCCGGGATGGCCTTGGTCTCCTGAGCTCCAACCATCCTCCCACCTCAGCCTCCATGATTGCTGGGATTCCAGGCATGGGCCGCTGCACCAGGCCTTGTATTTTGTTTTTGATGAAGGATCGAGGCTGGGCTCAGGGGCTCAACCTCGTCATTCACACACTTTCAGAGTCAGAGGCCAGGGTCCAACCTGAACCCACCAACTGTAACCTACTCAGGCAACTCAGCGAGCCCTCATCCATACCCTCCATCCAAATGAGCTGAATTTGGTGGCATGCGCCTCTTGTTCTGCCTCCTCGGAATGCCGGGGAAAGCTGGATTGAGCCCAGCAGTCTGAGGCTGCATTGGTCAGGAGCAAGCCACTCCCTCCAGCCTGGGTGACAGGTGAGACCTCGACTCAAAGAATAAATCAGAAAAAGTAGAGCATCCATTCATGTATGGAGATGAGATCATTAAGAACAGAGAGATATCAATTGGGAGCAAGCCCTTATCCTTGGGCCTAGAGTTCCCTAAAGATGGTGGATCAGCAGATAATCGGGCTGTGGCTATGGAAGGTCAAGTCAGGGAATGGCTACAGCCTGGAAGTTTGAGATGAGCCTGGGCCACATAACAAGACCTCGTATCTCCCTGAAACGCAAACACTGGAGTTGCGTTTCATGTTGCCCGTGGTCCCGGCTAAATGGGATGTGGTGGCCTCCATCTGGAGGCCTTCCATTGCATTGCCCCCACTGACAGAATGTGAAAGACCATGCTGGGGACTGTGGCCCATGACTGTTGGCCCCGTGCCCTGAGAGACCAAGCGGGAGGCTGCCTGAGCCCAGGGTTTGGAGATCAGTCATGGTGATGTGGCCAGATCTT
>NW_006985610.1:0-782 GCF_000164805.1 Carlito syrichta
CACAGGTTCTGTCAGCAGGAGTGATGCAAAGGAACAAGCAGGGATGGAGGCCACCACATTACATGCAGCTGGGACCGCGGGTGCTATCACACTCAACTCCAATGTTGGTGTTCCAGGGAACAATGAGGTCTTGCTATGTGGCCCAGACTGGTCTCGAACTTTTGGGCTCCAATGGTCCCCCATCTCAGCCTCCCAAAGCCACAGCCCAATTGTCGGCCGATCACCGTCATCAGGAACTCTAGGCCCAATGTTGAGACCTCCTCCCCCAAAGATCTCTGCCTATTCACAATGATCACAACTCCATTCAGCAATGGAAGGTCTTCTTTTGTTTCCTTTTTTTTGAGTCAGTGTCTCATTCCATCACCCAGGCTGGAGGACTGAGGCTCGCTCCCAGCATTGCAACCTCGGCCCATGGGGCTCTGGTGAGCCTTCTACCCCGGACTTCTGAGGAGCTGGAATGACAGAGATGTACCACCATGTCCAGTTCATTTGGGATTGAGGGTAGAGATGAGTTCTCACTGTGTTGCCCAGGTGCATCTCGGACCTGTGGGCTTGGGCTGGCCATCGGCCTTGCCTCCAATTCACTGTGATGACGAGGCTGAGCCCTCGACCCCAGTCTTTATCCTTTGTGAAATCGAACCAGAAGGCTGGAGGCAGCGGCATGCCTGGGATTCCCAGCATTCTGGAGGGCTGCGGGACGTAGATGGCTGGAGCCCAGGAGTTCAAGGGCCACCTAGGGCCACACAGGTAGACACTGTCTCTGCAACCATCCAAACAGGTGG
>NW_006985611.1:0-1168 GCF_000164805.1 Carlito syrichta
AGGTAGCCTTCTAGTTCTGGCACCCTAAAATTCTACAATTTAAAAACATTCTTACACATTAGCAAAACTAAAAAAGAAAACAAAGCTAAGGATAACAAACAAAAATGGGCCCACTATCAACAGGGGATCTCATCTGTTGTCTCTGGTTGTGAGACCAACATGATTATTTAATATTCCTCTGGACATTTGATTTATGTGTGCTAGGTTCTGAGTTGTTTTGCAGAGATTATTACTCCACAATATCTAATAAATACAAAAGCAAGAAAAATATTGAAAGTGCTAATAAGAAGAGGCATATGATAATGAGGTAAACAGGGTAGGGTATATTTAAAATTTTTAAGTGGCACAATTCACTAGACCACAGGAAAATTTCTGAAGACAAAGTAATTTAGTAAGCAGGTGTAAGAATCTGCCTATACTTCTGCAACCCACAAATATCATTCAGAGCAAAAAAGATAAACCAGAATACCATTAGAATGTGTGACTTTAGCCTCAGCAGCAATGTGTTCATTCAGAAGAAGGCTATGAGATTGTTAAAGAATTAAAAGCTGGGCTCGGTGGCTCAGCCTGTAATCCCCTGCCTTTGGGAGGCTGAGGTGAGTGGATTGCCTGAGCCCGTGGGTTCGAGACCCGCCTGAGCAGCGAGACCTCATCTCTACAAGAAAAAATTCCGGCTACTTGGAAGGCTGAGGCGGAAGGATCGCCAGAGCCCAGCAGGTCGAGGCTGCGGTGGCCAGGAGTGGCCATTGCACTCCGGTCTGGGCGACAGAGTGAGACGCTAACTCAAAAAAAAAAAGTGAAACATGGTGATCTTGTTAATGAAAACCGTCAGAAGCCATGGATGGCTTGTGGGCTTAAGAAGCTCAGTGAAGAGAGAGTAAGTGCAAACACAGTAACAACTAAAGTGTTATCCATAATACTTAGAGGAATGATGACAGAGAAAGGTGACCGGCATCAATGGATTTCCAGCATAAAAGAAATTGGTTATTTTTGAAAAAGATGTTGGAGGAAAGGCATAACTAAGGAGAATAAGTAAATACTTGATTTTAAAGCATTGAAAGGTCACCGACATGACAATTCCATGTGATGGAAATGGCATATGGACATAAGATTAACCCCCCTCTAAATTCGTTAAGACTCTAATTTCCATTGGCTTAACACAAAGAAA
>NW_006985612.1:0-1265 GCF_000164805.1 Carlito syrichta
GCATTAGTTTGAGTACCCTGTTGTGGTGGGGGACCTGTACCACAAAAGTCAAAAAGCAGTCTCTAACCTCAGAACTTTTGCCAGTTTGTGAAATGCCAGTGTCTTTACTGGCATGCTGTGCCTTTTTTTTTTGAGTTTGGAGTCTAACTATTCCCCCAGTTGCAATGCAGTGGCATGCTCGTAGCCACTCAGTCTTGAAGTCATGGGATCAGGCCGTCTTGCCCCTTTAGCTTCCTGAGTGGCTAATGCCACAAACATATGCCACCATGCCCAGTTAATTATTGGGTTCAGTGTTAAGGTCTCACCAAGTTGCCCAGGCTGACCTGGAAACCCTAGACTCAGGCAGTCCTCTCGACTTGCCTCCAAAACTGTTGAAATTACAGGCATGAGCCGCCATGCCCAGCCTCTTCTGTTTCCTTTCCAATCACCTGGCACTGAGTTTGAAGCACTTGTCCTATGAAGTCGTTTGCTGCTGGTTCCTCTGGTGTGGCCTCTGAGGCCTGGAATGTCTTCAAGATTTATGTGTTGATATCCTTACTTCCCCATCTTTTGGCCACATATGCAATCAGTCAATAATTTCCGTGATTTGCTCTGGAGAGACCAAGTGCTCATATGGAAGTATTAGCTTCACATGGTGTGAGGAACAGAATCTCATAATGATTGTTGAGGAACAGAATCTCATAATGATTGTATTCACCACAGAGCAGCAGGACATGTCCACAAGATTATTAATTGATACACTGTGTTTTCTAATTTTATGCCCCTATGAGTTAATACTTCATCCTTACATTAATTTACACTTTTCCCAATTGCTAATGATGCTATGTATAACTGTAAATGCATACATTTTTAGTTTCCATTTGTATGATAGATTTGCACATGTTTCATGGTAGTAAATGTCAAAATACACTAGAATATATTTCTATCTAATGTGCTTATGATACATTAACTTGGTGAAATATATTTCTAAACTATGTGGTTTGTCTGTGAGTTTGTTTTAAATGGTCACAAATTGTCAATAAAAACAAAATGAAAAAATTCATAGTATTTGTTTAAAAAAATGGACTTATGCAGGTCACACTGTTCTTCATGGACTGACTGTACAGTGAGAAAGATAAATGTGGAAATACCAAGACACTATAAAGTTGACTAGCCTTATTTGGAAAACAGTCAAATAAAACATAATTAGATGTATGATAAATCAACAACATAAAATGTATGAAATAAACATTAAATTTGATTCAGTTGGTAACAGGACTAGTGAG
>NW_006985612.1:1508-6713 GCF_000164805.1 Carlito syrichta
GGCTGCGGTGGCCGGGATCGGCCACTGTACTCCAGTCTGGGCAACCGAGTGAGACTCCAACTCAAAAAAAAAAAATTATTGTAGAGATGAGGTCTCACCGAGTTGGCCAGGCTGGTCTCTAACACGTGGGGTCAGGCAATCACCTCACTTCAGCCTCCCAATGTCCTGGAATTATAGTGTGAGCCAACACACCGGTTCTGAGCAGAAACATTGAGCACAATGTATATACACACAAAGTTCAGAAAAGTCTGAGTGGGCTGGGCTCGGTGATTCAGTCTGTAATTCCAGCACTTTTGGAGGTCAAGGTGAATGGATTGCCTGAGCCAGGGGGTTCAAGACCAGTTCGGACAAGTTGGTGAGACCTCATCTCTACAATAAATTAAAAAAAAAATAGCCGGGCATGGTAGCATGCGCCTGTAGTTCCAGCTACTTAGAAGGCTGAGGCGGAAGTATCCCCTGAACCCAGCAGGTCGAGGCTGCAGTGTCCATGAGCATGCCCCTGCCCTCCAGCCTGGGTGACGGAATGAGACACCAACTCAAAAAAAAAAAAAAAGAAAAGTCTGGGTGGTAAAATATACATTTACAGTTTAACGTAAAAGGATGCTTGAATGCAAATATGTGAAACCCTTCTCAAGTGTTTATGTAGTGGCTTGACTAAAAGATATGAAAACAATAGATTTGATGATTTATGAGTTTTTTGTTTTTTGTTTTTTTGAGTTGGAGTCTCACTCTGTCGCCCAAACTGGAGTGCAGTGGCCGCTCCCGGCCACCGCAGCCTCGACCTGCTGGGCTCCGGCGATCCTTCTGCCTCAGCCTTCCGAGTAGCCAGAATTGCAGGCATGCACTACCATGCCCGGCTGATTTTTTGATTTATTGTAGAGATGAGGTCTCGCTGCCCAGGCGGGTCTCAAACCCGTGGGCTCAGGCAATCCACTCACTTCAGCCTCCCAAAGGCGCGGGATTACAGGCTGAGCCACCGAGCCCACTATGAGTTTTTAAAATAATCAAAAACCAGATATAAATTTCTAAATTAGAAATAAAGGTCAAATGTAAAAAAAAAAAAACATTATTACATGCAATATTAGTCAAGCTACATAATATCACAAAGAGGGAAAACACCTAAAAACAGAGACAGGCAAGGCACAATGGCTCAGGACTGTAACCCCAATACTTTCAGTAGCCAAAGTGGGAGTATATCTTGAGCCCAGGAGTTTGAGAGCAGCCTGGACAATGGATCAAGACTTTGTATCTACAAAGACATGTAAAAATTAGGTGTGATGGTGCACGTTGTCTTTATGTTCTCAGTAGGCTTAGGGAGGAGATAATTGCCTGAGCTCATAGGTTGAGCCATAATCATGCCACTGCACTCCAGCCTGGGTGGAAGGGAGACACCAACTCAAAAGTATATTTGTATATATACAAATTATAAATGCAAATATATAAGTAATATAATAAATTGAAAATACAAACAAAAAACTACACTAAAAGCACCTAAGAGTATTTCCAAATGAATTCTTATTTTCCCCCAAAGCAGAGAAATGAGTATTAACATTGCCGATATAAAATATTAAAACTAAAATTGGATATCTTTAAAGAACAGGAAAAAAATGAAATATTTTTCAAACAAAAATAACTTGAGAGTTTTGATTACCAATATCAGCTTCTAAGATGCATAGTTTAAGAAGAAAAAGCCATTCTTCTGTATGAAGATACAATGGAAGTGAAAGAGTAAGGGACGTGATGAGGGAGTATTGAATTATGGTGGACAATGAACTCCAGAAACTGTATCTTTGTCAACATGAAATTTTAAAATATTTAGAAATGATAAAAGTGTAGTTCCACCCATTTTATTTAAATATAACAGAATTCTGTTCTTCCTAAAAGATTAATGGCAGAATCATCTAGTTTTTAAAACATTATTCATTACTGACAATATGTGATGGGCCTTCCATTGCCTGTAATATTGGTTACTCTTTTATCAGAGCTCGTTTGTAATAAAGGACTTACTGTGTATGGACATTGGCCCCTAGACTCTGAACACTCAAACTGGCTGGGTCATCTCTCCCTGACATAGGTGAAAAGGCAGACCGGCAGGAAGCAAACACACTGGAAGACAAAGTCTCTTCACTTGTGTGAACTTCACTCTTCATTAAGACACAACCAGATCACAACTTTTCTTCTACCACTGTGGCTTTTATTTTTCAATTTTTTTTAAGTTGGAGTCTCACTCCATCACCCAAGCTGGCATGCCTTGGCATGCTCGTGGCCACCCCAGCCATGACACCTGTGCTCAGGCAATCTTTTTGCCCCAGGCTTCCAAGTAGCTGAAGCAACAGGGAAGAAACCCTAGGCTCAGCTAATTTTTAAAAATTTATTGTACTAACATGGTTTCACCATGTTGCCAAGAATGGTCTTGAACCTGTGGGCTCAGTCAATCCTCTCAACTCCACCTTCCAAAGTGTGGGATTACAGGCATGCCTACCCTCCTGGCTAATTTTGGTCTTCTTTAAAGTGCTAAAATTTGTTTTGTGTTTTGATATATTGTCTATCTAGGAGACGTGTGCTAGTTTCAACCGAATATGCTGTGTTTGATGGTGTTGATTGAAGAGTTCTGTGTAAGACTTTTCACTCTAAATTGTCCCTAGTGTCATTCAAATCTTCTGAATCCTTATTAATCTTTTATCTGGCATTTCAAGTCATTATTGAAAGTGGGGCATTCAATTATTTACGGTTCCTGTGCTACTGTGTATTTTTTGCTTTATTTTGACATATTTTACTTCATATATTTGGGAACTGTGATATCAGTTGAATTCACATTTGTACCTGCTATTGATTGCTAATAAATAGATTTTTAAAAATTATTTTGTAGTGTCATCCTTTGCTTTTTGTCGAGAATTTGTTTTTTGAGTCAAAGTCTCACTGTGTTACCCAGAGAACAGTGGTATGCCCCTGTACTACAGTGGACTGCAACTTTGGCCAGCACCAGGGCTTCTCCCTGCTCCTTCTGAAAGCCTTTTCTCCCAGACCTTGAGGGGTCACACACCACAAGCGCTGAATGGGGCTTAGGGATTCACAATCCACTATTGGCCCAAAGGGAGTCCATAGCTCTGTGAAGGAGGCTCCCATTCACTTTCGGAAGGAGAGAGGAATGGGGCCAGAACACAGCCCCTCCCACTCACCATGTTCCAGTTTCCCCCCACCACCAGCCTCACTTTGGACTCTCAGGACAAGCAGATCGCAGGGTGACAAAGGCTGAATAAAGACCCACGGTTCTCGTGGAGATGACCCACCATTTCCTCCAGCGCCAGATACAAAAAACCAGGTCAGCAGCCAGAAGTTGCCTCTTCAGTTTTGACAACTCTCTGATTGGACAGTTTTCAAGTCATCATCTGCTGATTGGATAAGATTCCAGGCCCCCTTCTGATCTTGAGTGACAGGAGATGCCATAAAACGGAGCTGCAGGATGCAAAACAAAACAAAACAACATGATTTTGATTACACCTTCTAAAAAGGGAATGAGTTTGGAGAAAAGGTATGCAAGAAAAGACTTTCAATTCACAGAGATCTGATTTGGCTTTTTTAAAGCAGAATGCATTTCTTATACAATTTGAAAAAGAAAAAATGTGTTATCGTTTGATAGAAAGGCAACAGTTTTGTTTGTACCAATATTCACATTATCAGGGGCACGCAGCGGTCGCCATTGCTGGCCTTCGGGTCAGAAATACTTGCATTGTATGATCGTGTTCAACACAAGCCTGTAAGAGAAAGCCCAGGAGGAATGATTAGGACAAAGGAAGTACCGCTGCAATAACTGAGAGTTATCATGGGAATTTATGGCCATCAATTATTAGGAGGCTACATGGAAGGAGAAGTGCTCCTTGAGTTTTCCACTGTCTAGACAGACAAATTCTATAGATGGACCCCAGCGAGATAGGTGCATCCCTCAACACTGTGGGTGACAAGCCTATCATCCAAAGCAGAGATGTAAACTGAGGAGTTTCCAATTTCCCCTAAGTGCCCTCACCTTGAACATCACTGTCCCAAAGCTGGATCACCACATGTTCCTGAGGGATCAGGTCACCATCTATGTCCTTGAGACATTGACCACTCAGGCCTTTGTTGAGATGAGCCTGATGAGTTTAAGTGTAAAATGCCTGTACCACCTCAGCTCCAGGTGGGATTCACACCCACTGAAATGAGTTGGTAAAAATGGTCCAGTAGGTTGGAGCCGTGCCTCATGCCTGTCATCCTAGCACTTTGGGAAGCATAGGCGAGAGGATTGCCTGTGTCCATGAGTTCGAGACCAGCGTGGGCAACTTGGTAAGATCTAGTCACTGGAAAAAAAAAAAGGTGGACTAGACATGTGCCTGGGAGTGGGGTTTCTCCTTTGCTTTTAGCAGATCCCTGAGTGTCCCAATAATTTTGCTCCCTGGCCAGGCTCAGTGGCTCAGCCTGTAATTCCAGCACTTTGGGAGGCCAAGGCTAATGGATTGCCTGAGCCCGTGGGTTCAAGACCATCCCGGGCAACTTGGGAAGACCTCGTCTCTACAATATATAAAAAATAAACTAGGCGTGGTAGCATGAGCCTATTGTTCCAGCTACTTGGAAGGTTGAGGCAGAAGGGATGCCAGAGCCCAACAAGTTGACGCTGGGATGACCATGAGTGTGCCAATGCACGCCTGCCTAAGCAAAGGAGTGAGACTCCAACTCAAAAAAAAAAAATTGCTCCCTGATGCCTGAAAACCCACATACATGAAAACGCACCAGTCACGGTGATGTTTTCAGGAAGCCGTATCCCATGATCCCTTGCAAACCTCTGAAACTGTATTAGGGTCTGGATGGGGGGATTTCTCCCAAAGTGGCTTCACTGGACTCTGCCTGGAGAGAGCAGAGGGTGGCGAACCATGGGTGATGTCTGGGACATCAGCCCCATCCCCACGGGAGGAAGAAGGTGGGCCCTGGGCTGAGGAGACCAGTGCTCTGGAGGGATCAGATGTGGGTAGAGAAGACTGTGAGCTGCCCAGGATGGGGGATGGCAAGCCCCTTCTTCCCAGTTGGGCCACGGCCAGGTGCCCTCCCAAATCTCACTATCCCCACTGTCCAGCCGGCCTTGCTCCAGTTGTCCCTCTGAGGTTCCACTCCACGTGCAAGGTAGTGACAAGGAGAACGCAAAAGCTGCAGAGCTCTGATGGGGCGAGATGTGTC
>NW_006985612.1:6733-7574 GCF_000164805.1 Carlito syrichta
TAGGGAGGACGCCGGGACATCTGGAAGCCAGGAATGCATATGGGGGTGCATGTCCCCAGAGGGGAAGGGAGCATAAACCCGGATGGCAAGCTGTGCCGGGAACAGTCTCCCCGTCAGCTCCAAGACTGAATTTGATTCCGGTAGCCTCTCAGTCGGGTCCCCTCGACGCAGAGTTGAGCTAGACCGGGATTCTGCGGTTCTGTCTCTGGCAGCCTCTTGCTGTGAGCCATCTCCACTTAGCCCCTCACTCTAGTTGTGTGGGACTGGGGAGGGGTGTCATGGGAAGCATCATAACTGTGGGGGTTGGGGGGACGTGGTCCTGGTCCTTGTCCCACTCTCCTCCTCAAGGTTAAACAGAGGCTCCATCACAGTGTTAAGGAGTTCCCTTGGGCCAACAGCAGGTCTTGAATCCTGAAGTCCCAGCCAGCCTCGTGGTGTGGCATCCCCAGAGAGTCCTGGGGGGAAAGGTTTTGAGAAGGGGCAGGAGGAAGCCGAGCACGGGCAGGTGCTGGGGGGGTCACAGTTGCCTAATGAATATCCAGGTGGAAATTCCCAGGGCATGTCATCGAGATCATTGGCAGCTGGTGTCACCAGGTCCAAACTCCATTCTGCTCGTAGCAAGACAGCCAATGTCTCGAAATGAAGTTGGAACAAAGGCTGTGACTTTATTTAGGAGGGACATTACAAAGACGGACTGGTGTCCTAAAGACCCCTCTTAGGTTGTGTGTGTCTTGGGTTTTTATCCTGGCTAGGGGGACAAAGGGGATCAAGGTCAAGATGTGGCTTAGAAGTGTTGACATCTGGGTACCAAGAGGAGTCCTGGAAATTCGTAAAGTCTCTT
>NW_006985612.1:7594-15679 GCF_000164805.1 Carlito syrichta
CAGACCAGGAGCTCGTAAGATTCGAGTTCCTAGTGTGTCCGGCAACACGGGTGTCAGTCAGCTCCTCCCACCCACGCTTCCGGTGCAGGGAGAAATTGCAACCTTTTCTTGTCTCATTCAGCCCTATCTGATGGCATCCACTGACACTCAAGGCCAGAGAGAGTGGAGCCTGGAGCCTTACCCAATCAACAGGGGGCAGCTTTGGAAATTGCCCAAACAGGAGCCAGAAGTGAGAGGGCGGCCTCCAGGATCTGATCAGGCCTTCGTCTCCGCCTGCCCACAGAACAGGCCCATCCCTGCTTCCTTGTCCTGATGCTCTAGGAGCTCCACGTGTCTTCATTGCAGCCTCTGTCGTCCTGTGACGTGCAGGTCCGGGACAACCGTAGGGAGGACGCCGGGACATCTGGAAGCCAGGAATGCGTATGGGGGTGCATGTCCCCAGAGGGGAAGGGAGCATAAACCCGGATGGCCCAGCTGTGCCGGGACCAGTCTCCCCGTCAGCTCCAAGACTGAATTTGATTCCGGTAGCCTCTCAGTCGGGTCCCCTCGACGCAGGGTTGAGCTAGACCGGGATTCTGCGGTTCTGTCTCTGGCAGCCTCTTGCTGTGAGCCATCTCCACATAGCCCCTCACTCTAGTTGTGTGGGACTGGGGAGGGGTGTCATGGGAAGCATCATAACTGTGGGGGTTGGGGGGACGTGGTCCTGGTCCTTGTCCCACTCTCCTCCTCAAGGTTAAACAGAGGCTCCATCACAGCGTTAAGGAGTTCCCTTTGGCCAACAGCGGGTCTTGAATCCTGAAGCCCCAGCCAGCCTCGTGGTGTGGCATCCCCAGAGAGTCCTGGGGGGAAAGGTTTTGAGAAGGGGCAGGAGGAAGCCGAGCACGGGCAGGTGCTGGGGGGGTCACAGTTGCCTAATGAATATCCAGGTGGAAATTCCCAGGGCATGTCATCGAGATCATTGGCAGCTGGTGTCACCAGGTCCAAACTCCATTCTGCTCGTAGCAAGACAGCCAATGTCTCGAAATGAAGTTGGAACAAAGGCTGTGACTTTATTTAGGAGGGACATTACAAAGACGGACTGGTGTCCTAAAGATCCCTCTTAGGTTGTGTGTGTCTTGGGTTTTTATCCTGGCTAGGGGGACAAAGGGGACCAAGGTCAAGATGTGGCTTAGAAGTGTTGACATCTGGGTACCAAGAGGAGTCCTGGAAATTCGTAAAGTCTCTTTGTTCTTGGTTCATGTGTTATACGCACAAATAAACAGCCGAATCAAAGGTTAAATTAATGAGTAAGTCCTTTATTAAAGCTAGTGGTTGAGAGGGAGCTCGTCCTCTTGACGACGAATAAAACTTGCGGGGAGTCTTTATATGCAAAAGCGGTTGGGAAACTGAGTCATTACAGAGATAAACATATGAAACATGTTCTGGGGTTTGACACATAGTACACTTAGATAAGGGGACACACAGTATACTCTGATAAGGGGGAAACCGTTAGAGCACTGGGTGGGGTGCAGGTCTGTGAGGGTTGTTTATGAGCAAAATTTTAAAATTCTTGTATTAGCCACACAGAAGTTCAATAACAAGTTAACAACATGGAAACAAGTCACAAAATGGAGTTTTACATTTCAAATACAAAATTAGGTTTTAACCAATACACTGCAAACACTTTAAACATTTCAAGAAATACAGCAAAAACACTTTAAATACTTCATTCCACATGGCCTCCTTGTTTTGAATATTATAAAATATGATATGAAACAACAAAATATAAAGTAAACCAACAGAAATACATGATTAGAAATACTATTATTCAGATTCAGGTTAAGGAAAGTAGATGGACTAGGTAATAATAACTCTACGTGGAATAAAATTAAGCATCAAAAGTAAACATTTAAATAAATGTGGGAGGCTAATTCAATTTTTACATAATATGTACATTCTAACATGTTTCAGAACTTTTCAAACTAAAATTACAGGTGAACTAATATACTGCCAATTAAAAAGTGAAACTATATAGCACATTGCCCTAGTATTGATTATATTTAAAAAGACAAAATCATAAAATGATCGTTTTAAAGAAAAAAGATAACAATTGGGAATTTACTCTAAGCTTGACAATTTTTAAGTTCAGCTACAGCAGTAGCTGTGAATATGAAGTGAATAGATACATTATACCATGTTATAATGGAAACACTTGTCAAATAAAGTTTAAATTTCTAACCTTAGTTCATACTAAAAATAGGGAAAATTTTTAAAAATTACATTTTTATGTAATGTAATTCCTTGTGCCCCGATCTAATAACTCAGTCTGAATTCCTGTAAGATTATGTTTGAACCTCCATGGAATTCTATACCTTAACACTGAAAACATATCACATAATCTGTCCCTTCTCAACTAAATCCCAATATTTCCTCTACACCCATATACACTTATGACATGAGGCACAAACAGAAGTTTTAAAATGGCTTAAAATAGTGGTCCCTTGATATATACCCATATTTTCCCAAAACCTTCAAAGCAATGGACAACCAGTCAGATTATACACTGAGGTGCAACCTCACATCCATTAGGAAGACCACTGTCAAAATAGAAAATGTTGTCGAGAATGTGGAATGCTTGTGTATTGTTGCTCAGGGGAAAAAAAAGGATGCAGCCACTATAGAAAGCAATGTGAAAATGCCTCAGAAAATTAAAAAATAAATTTACCCTATGACCCAGTAATCCTACTTCTAGGTATCTACTCAAAGCAGAACCTGAAAGACGTATTTGCACACCCATGTTTATTGCAACATTATTCAAAAAAGTCAAAAGGTGGAAGCGACCTAAATGTCCCTTAATAAATGGATAGTGAAGCCGGGCTCGGGGGCTCAGCCTGTAATCCCATGCTTTGGGAGGCTGAGGTGAGTGGATTGCCTGAGCCCGCGGGACCCAGTCACACCTGTGAAACTTGGAGAGCCCTCATCTCTACAGTAAATCAAAAAATTAGCCGGGCGTGGTAGCACACGTCTGTAGTTCCAGCTACTTGGAAGGCTGAGGCGGAAGGATCGCCGGAGCCCAGCAGGTCAAGGCTGTGGTGGCCGGGAGCGTCCCACCACACTCCAGTCTGGGCAACAGAGTGAGACTCCAACTCAAAAAATAAAATTAAATAAATAAATAAATGGATAGTGAAAACGGGATATATATACACATACAGTAGAATATTATTCAGCATTGGGAAAAAAGTCATGTGTTACAGTAAGGATGAGTCTTTTGGACATCATGTTAACTTAAATAAGACACTAAGATCTAGTGGCTCATGCCTATAATCCCAGCACTTTGGGAGGCCAAGACCTGAGAATGCCTTGAGCCTACCAGTTCAAGACCAGTCTAGGAAATACGTTATAACGAGATCCTGTTTCCACTGAAAACCAAGCAATTAGCAAGGTGTGGTGGCCCAAGACTGTGACCCCTGCCACTTAGAAGATGGAGACAGAACAACTGTCAGAGTCCAGTAGCTCAAGGCTGTGTTAAGTCTTAATTGTGCCACCGTATCCCGGCCTGGGTCACACAGTGACGTCCTAATTCAAAAACAAAAAATCTTAGAAGATGGGGAATATCTCCTTGATAATTGTCTTGGCAATGATTTGGTGCTATGAGACCAAAAGTACAGTAGCAAAAGCAAATACAAACAGTTGACCTGCATTAAATTTAAAAACTTCTGATTAGCCAGGAGTGGTGGCACACGCCTGTAGTTCCAGTTACTTGTAAGGCTGAGGTAGAAGAATTGCCTGAGCCCTGCAGATCAAGGCTGTGGTGGCCCTGAGCACGCTTCTGCACTCCAGCCTGGGCAACAGAGTGAGACACCAACCCTTAATAAATAATTTTTTTTTAAAAAAAGCTCTACGGTAAAGGAAACAAGAAGAAGGCTTACAAGATAAGAGGAAATATTTGCAAACCATCTATCTAATAAGAGGTTAATATGTGAAATGTACAAGGAACTCACACAAATCAAAAGTGGGAGGGAGCCAAGTGTTTAAAAACTGCCTGTTGGGCACTGTCTGCAGTGTTTTGGTGATGGTTTCAGCAGATGCTAAAACTTAACCATCACACAATAGATCCATGTAATAAGCCTGCACAGGTACACCCTGGATTGAAAAGAGAGAGAAAATCATAAAGTAGAAAAAGTATCTTTACTATTCATTAAATGAGAGCAGGTCATCAGAAAGTACTTCATCCTCACCGTCTTCACCATCAGAAATTCAGGATGAGGTGGAAGAAGAGGGTCTCGTCTCGCTGAATGGGGCTTAGGGATTCACGATCCACTATTGGCCCAAGGGGAGTCCATAACTCTGTGAAGAAGGCAACCATTAACCTTGGGAAGGAGAGAGGAATGGGGCCAGGACACAGCCCCTCCCACTATGGTTCAGTTTCCCCCCACCACAACACTCCGGATAGCGGGATTGCCTGGAGAATTCTCACCTGAGCGAGTTAGTTGTGGGATCAGGACCCTCCCAGCCAGTGGGACCGGACCAAACTGCCAGCGGGGTTGAGTTCAGGCTTGGAGCTGATGGGGAGGCTGGTCCCACTACAGTCGTGTCATCCAGGTCCATCCTCCCTCCTCTTCTCACATCCGCCCCATAGTCATCATCTCCCGGCTTCCGGGTGTGGTGGCATTCTCCCTATGGACACTCAGGACAAGCAGATCACAGGGTGACAAAGGCTGAATAAAGACCCACGGCTCTCTCAGAGATGACCCACCATTTCCTCCAGCACCAGATACAAAAAGCCCGGCCAGCAACCAGAAGCTGCCTCCTCACTTCCGGCAACTCTCTGATTGGACAGTTAAGTCATCATCTGCTGATTGAATAAGGCTCCAGGCCCACTTCTGATCTTCAGTGACAGGAGATGCCATAAAACGGAGCTGCAGGATGCAAAACAAAAACAAAAACACGTTTTTGCTTACACCTTCTAAGAAGGGAATGAGTTTGGAGGAAAGATATGCAAGAAAAGACTCAAATTACAAAGATCTAATTTGGCTTTTAAAAGAAGTATGTATTTCTTTTATAATTTGAAAAAGAAAAAATGTGTTATTATCTTTTGGTAGAAAGGCAACAGTATTGTTTTTACCAATATTCACATTGTCAGGGCCATGCAGCAGTTGCCATGTTGGCCTCTGGGTCGGAAATACTTGCATTGTATGATAGTGTTTGACACAAACCTGTAAGGGAAAGCCCAGGAGGAATAATTAGGACAAAGGAAGTACAGTTACAATAAGTGAGAGTTAGCATTGAAATTTATGACCATCAATTATTAGGAGGTTACATGAAAGCAGAAGTGCTCCTGGAGTGTTCCACTATCTAGACAGACAAATTCTACAGATGGACCCCAATGAGGTAGGTGCATCCCTCAACACTGTGGGTGACAAGCCTACCATCCAAAGCGGAGATGTAAACTGAGGAGTTTCCAACCTCCCCTAAGTGCCCTCACTTTGAACGTCACTGCCCCAAAGCTGGATCACCACATGTTCCTGAGGGATCAGGTCACCATCTATGTCTTTGAGACATTGACCAGTCAGGCCTCGGTTGAGAAGAGCCTGATGAGTTTAAGTGTAAAATACCTGTACCACCTCAGCTCCAGGTTGGATTCACATCCACTCAAATGGGTTGGTAAAATTAGTCCAGTAGTCCAGCGCCGTGGCTCATGACTGTCATCCTAGCACTTTGGGAACCAGAGGCGAGAGGAGTGCCTGAGTCCAGGAGGTCGAGACCAGCATGGGCAACTTGGTGAGATATAGCCAGTCACTGAAAAAAAAAAAAAATGGCCCACTAGACATGGCCAGGGAGTGTGGCTCCTCTAATTCCAGCACTTTGGGAGGCCAAGTCTAGTGAATTGCCTGAGCCTGTGGGTTCAAAATGAGCTCGGGCAACTTGGGACGACCTCGTTTCTAAAATAAATAAAAAATAAGTCAGGCATGGTAGCATAAGCCTGTTGTTCCAGCTACTTGGAATGTTGGGGCAGAAGGATCGCTAGAGCCTAATAGGTTGATGCTGGGATGGCCATGAGCATGCCACTGCCCTCCAGCCTGAGCAAAGGAGTGAGACTCCAACTCAAAAAAATAAAAAAGTTGCTCTCTGATGCCTCAAATCCACATCCACAAAAATGGCGCCAGTGAGGGTGAAGTTTCCCATAAGCCACATCATGACCACTTGCAACGCTCTGAAACTATAATGGGGTCTGGATGGGGGTTTCTCCCAAAGCCAGTTCACTGGACTCTGCCTGGAGAGAGCAGAGGGTGGCGTCCCATGGGTGATGTCTGGGACATCAGTCCCATCCCCATGGGAAGAAGCAGGTGGGCCTTGGGCTGAGGAGGCCGGTGCTCTGAAGATACCCGGATGTGGGTGGAGAAGACTCTGAGCTGCCCAGGGATGGGGGATGGCGAGTCCCTTCTTCCCAGTTAGTCCAGGGCCAGACACACTCCCAGGTCTCACCATCCCCACCGTCCAGCCGGCCCTACCCCAGTTGTCTCTCTGAGATTCCACTCCCCGTACAAAGTGGTGACAAGAACGTGGCACCAGAGCTCTGCTGGGGCAACACGTGCCCCACCCCGACGCGTTGTGCAGAGACTGCCGTCTTGCATCCCCGAACGACCCAAGAACCAGGAGCTCTTAAGACCTTTTCTTCTCTCATCCAGCCCTATCTGATGGCATCCACTGTCACTCAAGACCAGAGGAGGTGGAGCCTGGAGCCTTATCCAATCAACAGGAGGCACCCTTGGAAATTGCCCTATCAAACAGAAGCCAGAAGCGAGAGGGCAGCGTCCAGGATCTGATGGGGCCTTCCTCTCCTTCGCCTGTGCACAGAACTTGGTCACTCCCGTTTTCCTGTCCTGATGCTCCGGGAGATCCACGTGTCTTCATCGCAACCTCTGTTGTCTCTGTCCTGCATGTCCTGGGACAACCGGAGGGAGGACGTCGGGACACCTGGAAGCTGGGAAAGGGGGATGGACATGATGGTCTGGTTGTTGGGAGACTGGGTCTCCCCATCAGCTCCATGTCTGAACTGGATTCCGATGGCCTCTGGGCCAGGTGTCCTCGACTCAGGCTGGGGCTGGACCGGGACGCCGGGGTTCTTTCTCTGGCGACCTCCTGCTGTGCGCCGTCTCCACACAGTCCCTCGCTCCAGTTGTGTTGGACTGAGGAGGGGGCTCATGGGAAGCATCATAACTGTGGGGGTTTGGAGGACGTGGTTCTGGTCCTTGTCCCACTCTCCTCCTCAAAGTTAAACAGAGGCTCCATTACAGCCTTAAGGATTTCCCTTGGGCCAACAGCGGGTCCTGAATCCTGAAGCCCCAGCCAGCCTTTTGTGGCATCCTCAGAGAGACTGGGGGGAAAGGTTTTGAGAAGGGGCAGGAGAAGCCGGTCACGGGCAGGTGCTGGTGGGTGACAGCCCCTCAGTCACCTTATGAATATCCAGGTGGAAATTTCCAGGGCATGTCATTGGGATCATTGGCAGTCACCAGGTCCAAACTCCATTCTGCTTGTAGCAAGACAGCAATAAGTCTCAAAATGAATTTGGAACAAGGGCTGTGACTTTATTTAGGAGGAATATTACAAAGACAGGCTGGTGTCCTAAAGACCCCTCTTAGGTTGTGTGTGCTGTCTTGGATTTTTATCCTGGCTAGGGGGACAAAGGGAACCAAGGTCAAGACGTGGCTTAGAAGTGTAGACATCTGAGTACCAAGAGGAGTCCTGGAAATTCGTAAGTCACAAAATGGAGTTTTACATTTCAAGTACAAACTTAGGTTTTAACCAATACATGGCAAACACTTTAAACATTTCACAAAATACAGCAAAAACACTTCATATACTTCACATGTTCTCCTTGTTTTGAATATTATAAAATATGGTATGAAACAACAAAATATAAAGTGAACCAGCAGAAATACATGATTAGAAATACTGTTACTCAAATTCAGGTTAAGGAATGTAGATGTAATAGCTAATAGTAATTATACATGGAAAAAAATTAAGCATCAGCCAGGCTCGGTGGCTCAGCCTATAACCCCGTGCATTTGGGAGGCTGAGGTGAGTGGATTGCCTGAGCTTGTG
>NW_006985613.1:0-783 GCF_000164805.1 Carlito syrichta
ATAGTTCATGGATAATCGACCCTGAAATTTTACCCATTCAGCCCTGCAAAGATGGAGGATTGTAGTTCTGATTCCTTCTTGTCAGCCTGATAATGAGTAAAGCTTTGACAGGTGACCTGGAGGACTCTCAGAGAAGGGCTGGATAACTGTTTTAACCTTGCTCTGCATCTGCACTGGAGGTTGTCTCTGTGGACATAGGACTGTGAAGAATTCCTCCAGGTCATATTGTCTTCCTTACTATATTGAACAATATACAGTGCTGGACATTTCTAAGCAATGCTATAGATGCCCCTCTATGCTGGGCATTCTAATATCCCTCATTCTGTGGAAGTTGCTGTGGTAAAGTGTGATCATTCCTTAATTCACAGGGTTCTTTTGAAACCATAGTTCTACAATAAAGACTTGTGATTTTCACCAGGGTTCTATTGCTGAAAGTTTGTGTTGCCATCTGCAGAAAATATGACTGGAATGTAGTGAGATTATCTGATTAAGCATGTACTTTCCTCTCAGATTCAAGGAGGAGTCCAAAAGAAGACCAAGGATAGAAAAAAAGTGGCATCACATTCATAATCAATAAGCCCTGGGCTTTCACCTCATTACCTCTGGAAAGCTCATCTACAACTGACACTCCTCTGTATTTGGTTTCATTTATGCTTCAGATATTTGTGAAGATTAAGACTTGTCTAAATTTGACATATTTCCAGATTAAATTTATCACAGAGAAGGAGCTTGAGTCAATTGTTTGACAAATGAACATAGATTAGTTACAGTTTGTACTTCTAT
>NW_006985614.1:0-825 GCF_000164805.1 Carlito syrichta
TCCCAAATGATCTCTGTCTCTTAATCATGATCCCAACCCCATAGACAAATGGATGCTTCTGCTTTTCCCTTTTTTGCTTTTTTGCTTTGAGTCAGTCTCACTCTGTTGCCCAGGCTGGCAGACATTGGCTTGCTCCCGGCCACCACAGTCCGGGGCTGCCAGGCTCCAGCGTGCCTTTCCCCAGCCTTTGGAGCAGCCAGTATGACAGGTGTGTGCCTCCACACCGGGCTCATTTTGGTTGGAGGGTAGAGACGAGTTCTCACCGAGGTGCTGGGTGGGTCTCAGTCCAAGGGCTCTGGCCGACCACTGGCCTTGGCCTCCCAAAGCACTGGAATGATGATGCTAAGCCCCTGAGCCCTGCCATGATCCTTCATCAAAAATGAACCAGAAGGCCTGGTGCGGTGTCCAATGCCTGGAATCCCAGTGCTCTGGGAGGCCGAGTCAGGAGGATGGCTGGAACCCAGGAGGCCAAGTCCAGTCCAGGCCACACAGGGAGAGCCCTTCCCCACAACCATTCAAACATGGGGTCTGGGGTCGAGGTTCCCATTGTCCCGGCCAGTCCAGAGATGAGGCGGGAGGATTTCCAGAGCCCGTGATTTTGAGGCTGATGGTGAATGATGTTTGTGTCACCAGGCTCCAGCCTGGGCCATAGAGCCAGACCCTGTCTCCAAAAACATCAAAATTGTACACAGATTCTCAACCGTGTGTGGTCGTGGTTAGTTCACAGGGCGACTGGCTTTATAGTGAGGAAAGATGGGACTGGGGGGAAGAAATGTCCCCAGGTTAGGGATGTGTCCCTGGCCTTTCTTGGCAGAAGGTCCTCAT
>NW_006985614.1:925-4444 GCF_000164805.1 Carlito syrichta
CCCCACCAAAGCTGGAGCAGGCATTGGGGGGGGAAAGGCACTGTAAAGTGCCAAACTTTGGGGGCCCTCACACATGTGGGGGGTGGGGGAGAAAGGACAGAGGGCAGAAAATCTGCAAGAGAATGGATTTCTTTCTTTCTTTCTTCCTTCCTTCCTTCCTTCCTTCCTTCCTTCCTTCCTTCCTTCCTTCCTTTCTTTCTTTCTGTCTTTCTTTCTTTCTTTCTTTCTTTCTTTATTTTTCTTTCCTCACTAGGTTGCACAGGCTGCTCTCAAAACTCCCAACTTGAGCCATTCTCTTGACCTGGGTCTCTCAAACTGCTGAGATCACAGGCTTTCCATTTGGTCAACATCCTGGTCTTCCTAACAGGTCTTGAACTCTGTGCCAGAGGAGATCTTCCTGCCAACACCTGCCCTTATCCAAGATTTTCTAGGTATTGCTTGGAGTCGAGGTGGAGGCTTTCTATGGTGTCCAGCCTGGTCTCAAGCACCCAGAATCTGACCATCTTCCCGTATCCCCCTCTCCGAGTGCTGAGGTGACAGGTGTGAGTCATCCCGCCGTTCCCATCCTCCTGGTGATTTGAGAATTATGCCCTCTCTTTCCCCGAGTGGCCCCTGGGAGGAGAGTTTGGGTACACCCTGGAGAATGAGGTGGTCACCATCTCTGCGGGCCTGGGTTGTTGGAAGGGAGTGGGACATGCGGTGAGTCCCAGAGAGGGGTGTGGGCTGTGTGGGGTATCATGCCTGTCATCCTGGTGCTCTGGGTGGCCAAGTCAAGAAGATGGCCTAAGCCCCCAGGGACAATTCCAGTCCAGGCAGCTTGGAAAACCTACTCTCTACACGAAGCAAAAAACGTGAACCGTGCATGGTGGTGCACACCTGTCTTTCTGACCTCTTGGAAGGCCATGGTGAGAGGATTGTTGAAGCCCAGTCAATGTAGGCCACGGTGGCCAAAAGCGGTCCCCTGGGGTCTGGTCTGGGCGTCAGAGCAGTACTCCCACTAGAATAATAATACCAACTACCACCACTAGCACCACCACCACTACCACTCCTGCCATCCATAGTGAGGCTTCACCTTCAGGGATGGGAGAGTGAAAGGCACTTTCCTGCCTGTCATTAACGGGAGGCTTCAACGGTGGTCACCGGGCATGTCTGACCCACAGCTCCAGCCACGTGCTGCTGAAGGTCTGCCTCCACCCTTCACACTTTTGTCCCACGGGAAGGACTCATTTAAATTAAAGAAACAGACAGCTCCGAGCTAGGGTGGCCATCACACACAGAGAGATCAAGACAGTCCAGCAATGCCATGCCCAGCCCAGGTTCCAGTTGCTTTTTCTGCCACCTTTGAGCAGGGTGGGGACCCCGTTCTCTCACAATCCCTACACCGTCCCCCTCCTATGCAGACCTTTCCCTGTGGAGCCAACGATGCCTGTCATGATGCAAGTGGGAGGCCTTTTTTGTCACTGGATTCTCCATTGGTCGGAATGGGACTTGGTGGCATGATCGTGGCTACAGTCCTCCCGCCTCAGCACCTGAGCAGCCGGCACTCCAGGGGTCACCACGCTTGACTCAATTTTGGGAAATTCTCACAAACCGAGGTCTGACCATGTCACCCAGGCTGGTCTCTGATCCCTTCTCAGGCAGCCTTCTGTCTCAGCTACCCAGGGCACAGGACTGACGGCCATGATCCATGGTGCCCAGACTCGACTCACACGTTCTATCAACAGGAGTGATGAAAAGAAAGGCCACAGGATGGAGGCCACCGCATCCTGTGTAGCCAGGACTATGGGCGTCACCATGCGCAACTTCAGTGCTTGCGTTCTGGGGAGTGACGAAGTCTTGATAAGTGGATCAGGCTGATCTCGAGCTCCGGGACTCCAGCAATCCCCCACTTCGGCCTCCTAAAGTCACAGCCTGATTGTCTATTAATCCACCGTCTTTCAGGAACTCTAGACACAATACTGGGACCTCCTTCCCAAATGATCTCTGTCTGTTCATGATGATCCCAACCTCATACATAAATGGATGCTCTTCTTTTTTTTTTTCCTTTTTTTGTTTCTTTGAGTCAGAGTCTCACTCCATTGCTGAGACTGGAGGGCAGTGGATGGCTCCCAGCCACCGCAACTTCAACTCGCTGGGCAATGGTGAACCTTCCCAGGCCTCCAAGGAGCCATAACAACAGACGCATTCCACCACTCCTGACTCATTTCAGATGGAGTGTAGAGATGAGGTCTCGCCAAGTTTCCAGGGCTGGTCTTGGCCCATGGACTAGGCCTCGTTGCTAGCCTTGGCCTCCTGAAGTGCTAGGTTGATGAGGTTGAGCCTCCTACCCCAACCTCAATCCTGTGTCAAAAATTAACCAGAAAGCCTGAAGCAGTGGCCCGCTCCTGGATTTCCAGTGCTCTGCGAGGCTGAGGCAAGAGGATGGCTGGAGCCCAGGAGCCCAAGTTCAGCCCAGGGTACGCAGGGAGACCCTGTCTGCACATCCATCCAAACAGGGGGTCTGGGGTCGTGGTGCCCCTTGTCCCTGACACTCTGGAGCCTGAGGCGGGAGGAACACCACAGCCTGCAATTTGGAGACTGGCGGTGGACAATGGTCATGTCTCCAGGGCCCAGCCTGGGTCACAGAGCCAGACCCTCTCTCAAAAACCTCAGAATCGTACACAGATTGTCAACTGAATGTGTTGTGTTCACAGGGTGACTGACTTTAGAGCTAGAAGAAATGGGATTGGGGGAAGAAATGTCCCCAGGGGAGAGATGTGTCCCTTGCCTTTTTTGGCAGAATGTCCTTGTTGCCAAATCAGAGTGTCGGACATCCTGGGGCACATGTCTCCCCTCAGAGAGGAGAGCCAGCACGAACTCGGCCAGGAAGCCTCTGAAACTTCTGAAACAAAGTGAGGGCAGACACTGGGGTCTTGGGGCTGGAAGGTTTCAAGCTTGGGGGATCCTCACATTTGGGGTGACAGGGGTATGGACTGAGGGAAGAAGGTTTGCAGGAGAATGGATTTCTTTCTTTCTTTCTTTCTTCCTTCCTTTCTTTCTTTCTTTCTTTCTTTCTTTCTTTCTTTCTTTCTTTCTTTCTTTCTTTCTTCATTTTCTTCCCTCACTAGGTTGCCCAGGCTGCTCTCAAACTGCCAAACTCAGGCCATCCTCTCGGAATTCGTCTCCCAAACTGCTGCAATCACAGGCTTTCCATTTGGTCAACATCCTGGTATTCCTGCCTGGTCTTGAACTCCTGCTGAGACCTGCCCTCACCCAAGGTTTTCTGTGTTTTGCTTGGGGTCGAGGTGGGGGCTTGCTATGGTGTCCATTCTGGTATCGAGCTTCCGGGCTCCAGTCATCTTCCCATCTTGGCCTTCCTGAGTGCCAACGAGACAGGCGTGAGTCATCTGGCTGTCCTGGTCCCGTCAGAAGGTTTGAGGGTCATGCCTTCCCTTTCCCAGAGATGGCCCCTGGGAGAAGCGAGTGGTTCCAGCATGGCGAATGAGTTGGGTGGAGGGGTGGGTGCTCCAGCAGAACCCC
>NW_006985615.1:0-731 GCF_000164805.1 Carlito syrichta
CAAGGAACTCAAACGTGCTGAAGGAAAAAAACAAACAAACAGCCCCATTCATAAATGGGCAAAAGACATGAATAGACACTTCTCAAAGGAAGGCATAAGGGCAGCCAACAGACACATGAAAAAGTGTTCAGCCTCACTAATCATCAGAGAAATGCAAATCAAAACCAACTGGGTCAGTTACTTTTACAGGCAGGAACTACAAAATGATGATTTTAATACCTGCCTTACACAGATGAGCCTCATGGTCCATTAGCTGGTGCACTGTATGTGAATCTCTGAGGTTCCCCTTCACTTTGGATGAGGCCAAGTGTGGCCAGGTGTGAGAGGCATCCACAGGTTGGACCAGGGAACAGGTGTAGAAGGAATGACCTCAAGTCTGACCAGGGGAGGCTTTGGGGGGCTTTTCTTCCTCAGCAAGGGTCTGAGGTGAATTTCTGCAAAGAACAGGTTTCAGTGCTTGTCCGGGTCAGGAGTGTAAACTGCCCTAACCCATCTGGGGTGGACTCATTTCTCCATGTTGACAGGGCTCAGAAACTCGTGTTCCAGACCCTGACCTGGAGAAAGGGAAGATGAGTATGGGGCTACCAGGGGCAGTTTGGTGTTGGCATCTTGAGTTGGGATACCCAGGATGACCCCATCAAAGCTAACAAACATCTGGCATGTGTGAGGCTTGGGTTTCAGAGCAAGTTCCATATTTATCTTAGATACAAATAAGTTGCTCTCGTCATCAA
>NW_006985616.1:0-629 GCF_000164805.1 Carlito syrichta
AGTGATAACTCCACCTGCCTGACAGCTTATACTGAGAAATAGATATTTTCCTGCCTCTGGATTCTAACTGGAAAACTCACTCTTCTTTGGTCTTAAACCAGTTTTTGGATCAAATTTATACAGCCACCTTTTCTTGTTCCCTGATTATCATCTGCAGATTTAGGACTTCTCAGCATCCATGCCTCCATAGTGAGCCAGTTCCTCATAATAAATCACACACACACACACACACACACACACACACACACACACACACACGTGTGTGTGTGTGTGTGTGTGTCTATACCCTATTGTTTTTCTGGAGAACCTTGCCTAATACAGACTTTGAGAATAAATTGCTATCAGTGGCTGATTAAAATAACCATTGTTAATAGCAGAAAATTTGGCAACACTCTCATTCATAATGGATCAAATAGCCAAGGGAATTTTTAGGTTGCATGTGATAAGATACCAATAGAGATAAATAGAAAATAAATTCAGTTTTCAACCAAATTTTAAAGAAAACACAAAGAAGTCTGAAATTTGAAATTTCTGCATTTAAAAATAAAACTGTTCCACCTTTCCTAGTCTTTTCCAGCAGAATAATCTCAAATTAGGATACTGCCTCAGGGCAAATACCAAATCCTGAT
>NW_006985617.1:0-750 GCF_000164805.1 Carlito syrichta
ATATAGAAAATCGTAAATAAAGAAAAAATCATGATGAAAAAGAAAAAAAAAATCTTACCTACAAGGGGACAAAAAGGAACTATAACAAACTTCTCAGAAACTATGTAAGCAAATTTTTTTTTTTTTGAGTTGGAGTCTCACTCTGTCGCCCAGACTGGAGTGCAGCGGCCGCTCCCGGCCACCGCAGCCTCGACCTGCGGGGCTCCGGCGATCCTTCCACCTCACCACCTCAGCCTTCCAAGTAGCTGGAACTACAGGCGCGCACTACCACGCCCGGCTCATTTTGATTTATTGTAGAGATGAGGTCCCCCCAAGTTGCCCAGCCGGGTCTCGAACCCGTGGGCTAGGCAGTCCACTCACCTCAGCCTCCCAAAGCGCAGGATTACAGGTTGAGCCACCGAACCCGGCTTGTAAGCAAAGTTTTAACATGCTGAAAGAGAAAACAACAACAACAGAGAATTCTGTATTGTATGAAATTATTCTTCAAAAATAAAGGAGAAAATAAGACTTTTTCAGGTAAACAGGTTTGAGAAAATTTGTAGCTAGTGGACCTGTTTTACAAGAAATGATTTTAAAAATTCTTTAAATAAAAGAGATATTCAAGAGGGAAACTTCCTCATAAAGCAGATTATCTTTTGGAGGGCAGGTCCTTTGTAGCACAGGCTTCACCTGCTAACATAAGTGATCTAGGAACCTAATTAGCATCAGTGCTCAGCTAGATGGTGTACAGGAGGCTGCATACGGATTCAG
>NW_006985618.1:0-750 GCF_000164805.1 Carlito syrichta
GGTGAACTAATTCTCTTGCTGCCTTAAGTTTTTCTGAGGGCATGGGCCATTGTTCCACCCAAACTGGTTTATCATCTTTCCAGGTAATGAAATCAGCAGCATCAGGAACAACAGTGGCCCCTAGGGCAATATTTGAAAAGCCAATACCAGACCCTTCTTTCCTCTCTACAACGTGCACAGGTCCTTTTATGCCCTGTCTGTTCCATCCAAGCCCCTTTAAGGGATCGTATCCTATCTGTAGCATTTGTGCTGACACCTTGTCATCTAGACTATACAGAAGCATGCCTATTTGAGCGAGAATATAGCATCCCCAAAGTGTAATGGGGATGGAAGGAATGATGTAGGGACAAAAGGTTCCTGAAGTTTTGTTGTTTGTCCAATTTAAGATTTGAGAACTTTTGGCTACAGAGGGCGCTGGACCAAGACCAATGAGTTCTGATAGGGCTGCTTGTGTTGGCCAGGAAGACGGCCGTCTTTCCCAGCAATACAAGAAATATCAGCCCCTGTAGCTAGCAGACTTTTAATTTTAACTCCCTGAATATATAAATCTTTTAGAGGTCTGGAGTTAGTAATTTCCTGAACCCAGAAAGTGAAATTGCTTGAGCCAAATCCGGAGTCACCCCTGAGCTTATTGGTTAGAGACTTGCCCATTTTATGATAGGGGAAAGAGCAGTAACTGAGCTATTCTTTGACCTTCATAAAATTGTACAGTTTTGCTAGGGGGAGCAACATGTGCCTGGATTTCCCCTG
>NW_006985619.1:0-604 GCF_000164805.1 Carlito syrichta
GCATCTTGCCCCATCGTCCTGGGTGTTCTCACAGTGTCTCTTTTCTCATAAGGCCATCAGTCATTTGGGGTTTAAGCCTCGCCCTCCCCACATAACCTCTTTCCACCCAGTTACACATGCAGAAGCCCTTTTTCCCATCAAGGTCTTGTTCTGGGGTCCTGGAAGGCTGGTGAATTGGGGGATGCTATTCAGCCCTCCAGTGTACCTGTCAGTGTTTTCTGTGGTCCAATGTTTCATTTTAATAAAACCAGAGTCGGGGCAGCACAGAGTTGAGGGCATGGGTGAGATGTCTGCCTCTCCCAGAGGGCACATGGGGTCTGGGGCCGATGTCAGGCGGGTTCAGAGCCGCAGCTGTGGCTGAGGCTGAGAAAGATCTGCCTAGCCTTTTGCAAGTGGGTATGGCTGTTTGGGGGCAGGCCTTGCAGCCTGAGAAGGTGCTTTCAGCCATGCCTGCCCTGCACTTTGATGTTCATCAGCCAGGATGAACCAATAACATCCTAGCCAGGGACCGGGGGGCCAACTCATTCTGGGAAGAGATGAAGAAGGGAAACCTTGAAAGTGAGTTTTGTCGAGAAAGATGTGCTCCTATGAGGAGGTTCAGGAG
>NW_006985620.1:0-846 GCF_000164805.1 Carlito syrichta
CAAATCTACAGGCCATCTTGCTGACGCCTAAAGAAGAATCAGGGTTTCGAGGCATAAATGTTGGTAATAGCAATCCTCATATGCAGGAAACTACATGGCCTCTTGCTAAGAAAAAAGAAGAAATCACTTTTCCACGGTTCGTCTATCAAAAAATCAACATGGCATCTTACTAAGGGCTAAACAAGAATCAGATTTTCGAAACAGGAATCCAGGGAAAGATAATCCTCACATACAAGACACTACATGTCCTCCAACTAAGTATGAAAAAAGAATCAAATAAGAATCAGCGTTTCCAAACAGGATTCTGGGGAAAGGGAGTCCTTATACACAGGACATTACACAGCCCCTCGGTAAAGAAGAATAAGGAATCTGTGATACACTAGTCCACAATCCGAAAAATTCTCAACAAAACAAGAATCAGGGTTTCCAAACAGGATTCTGGGGAAAGGGAGTCCTTATACACAGGACATTACACAGCCCCTCGGTAAAGAAGAATAAGGAATCTGTGATACACTAGTCCACAATCCGAAAAATTCTCAGGGTGTCTTGCTGCGGTATAAACAAAAATCAAGACTTTAAGCTCGTCTCATGTTTCAGAGATATTTGGCTAGTGGGTATTATGAATCAGTCATTTCAGGACTCCAGCAACATTCTGGTCCTCCAGAGAGTTGTAATCGGGTATCTTTTAGTAAAAATCCCTTAAGTTCCTCAGGACAATTAAGGACAGATTTCCGGAAAAAAATTACCTTATTGCCGTATTTGGATGTAACATTGGTCTTAAGATGAACTTGATAATCCTTAACTTTCCGTTTGGACTTTATTTGTAGAGGCGCCGAGGGTCTAGCA
>NW_006985621.1:0-10290 GCF_000164805.1 Carlito syrichta
TCTCAGTAGCAGGAACTACATGCTTAGCCTACAGGGTGGTGGGAATTACTGGCATGCACCACCATGCCCGGCTAGTTGTTTTATTTATTGTAGAGCACAGGCCTTGCCAAGTTGTCCTGGCTGGTCTTGAAGCCGTCAGCTCAGGCAATAATCTCGCCTCTGTGAGCAAAATGCTGGGATGACAGGTGTGTGTCACCTCATGCAGCTAAAGCGGACATATTAAAAATGAAAAAAAAAAATAAGGGCTGAGCATAATGGTACATTACTGACACCCTAGCACTTTAGGAGGGAAATGTGAGATGACTGCCTGAGTCCCTGCGTCGTGACCAGATTGGGCCATTCGGTGAGACCTCGTCTCTACAAAAAAGTCAAAATATTAACCAGGCAGGGTGGCACATGCCTGTACTTCCAGCTATTTGGAGTTGAAGTGGAAGGATCGCATGAGACCAGTAGGTCCAGGCTGTGGTGACCTTCAGCGTTTCACTGCATTCCAGCCTGAGCAACACTGTGAGAACTCAACTCTGAAACACAAAGAAAGAAAGAAAGATTTGGCTGGAGTGAACATAAAAAATTGAGTCCTAATTATTTAATATATACATATTTGAGGGCTAAGTGTTTTTATCATGAATCTTCATTTTTTTAAAGACAGTTTTTTCAACTACAGAATTCTTGGTTGACAGTATATTTTTAGCACTAAAGGCGTCATCTCACTGTCTTCTGGCCTCCATAATTTCGGATGAAAAGTCAGCTACTAACCTTGCTGTACATGAGAAGTCAGTTCCCTCTTCCAGCTTTCAAATTTCTTTAAATTTGAGAATTTCTTTAATCTAGGTATGAATCTCCTTAAGTTTCTCTTAATAGGGGTTCATTGAGTTTCTTGGACATCTGGATTAATGTGTTTTTTAAATCAAATTTGGAACATTTTGACCATTATTATCTTCAATATTCTTTCTACTCTTTTCTCCTTCCCATCTCATTCTGGGGTTCCCATTATGTAGTTGCTACATTTGATGGCACCTTGCAAATCTCTGAATCTATGACCACTTCTCCTTATTCCTTTGCTTTTCTATTCCTCAGGCTAAATAAGCTTAATTGATAAAGATTGTCTTCACACTTGGTGATTCTTTCTTCTGCCTGTTCATATCTGCTGTTCAGTCCCTCTGGTAAATTTTTAATTTCAGTTGCTGTAATTTTCAACTCTAGAAACTTCAATTTTGTTCTTTTAAATTTTTTTATTTCTTTATTGATATTCTCTTTATGGTGAGATGTGGTTATTATGCTTTCCTTTAGTTCTTTAGATGTGGTTTGCTTTAGCTCTTTGAACACATTTAAAATTCCCAATTTAAAATGCTTGCCTAAAAAGCCCAATCTCTTGATCTCCTTGGGGACAGTTTTAATTAAATTTTTTCCAGTGCATGGGCTATACATTTTTATTTATTTGCAATTCTAATTTTTTGTTGGAAGCTAGATATTTTAATACTATAATTTGGCACTATGGAAATCAAATTCTTTCCTCTTTCTAATGTCTGTTGTTGTTTGTTGTAATAATTCTTTGTTCAGTGACTTTTCTGAGACAACTGTGTAAAGTCTATTCTTTGTCATGTATGGCCACTGAAGTGTCTACTCCATTAGTTTAGTGGTCATCTAATGTTTGAAAATATATGTACTTAAACTCTTTGAACAACAACAACAACAAAAAAAAAACTCCAGTCTTTGGAGAAGGTCTTCGTGTGTGTTGGAGCATACATTCACCACTCAGCTAGACAGTTGATAGCTCTGCCTTATCCATCACTTCCTGTTAGCACAGACCCTCAAGGTTAGCTAGAGGTGAGAGTTTAAGACCTTCTCAAGTCTATTTTGAACATGTCCATAGCCCTGGGCATTTATGTGGCCCTATAGAGTCCCATGAATAGATAGGAGATTTGAAGCCCTATTTCCTTAAACATCCCATTTCCCAGCCTTTCTTTCAAAATTTTTAGTCTACTGTTTGCACAAACTGTTTTCCATCACCTCATGCATCAGTGATTAAAATATTTTCCTGTAAATGTTTTTGAAAAATGCCTCTTTCTCCCCCCAGGTAACATTGGGAAAGATTCAAGTCAGGTGAAATAAAGATGAGCATTTCCTGGCAGTCTTCTTCTGGGAGTCAACAGACATACCTAATAATGATAATTCTGTGTGAGTGATGTCTATTATGTCCTCTCTGCTACAAGGAATGCTGGTTGCTATTTTCAAGGTTATTGCTTAGCTTGAAAGTGGGAATGAGATGAGGATAAGTTAAAACACCACATTACTTGTGTTTTTTTTTTTTTTAGTTGTTAAGTAAAGTTTATTTAGAAAGTAAATTAGAGAGAGAAAGAGAGATTCACCTCCCCAAGATAGGGGAGGGGGGCAAAGCTAATAAAATACAGTGGTCATAGCTCAAAAAGTCATGTGGAGACACCAGAGTTTAACAAAGCAATACCCAAAACTTGTAATTCTTAACAAATTTCAGCTGTTTTTTTCTTTTTGGGTTGTCCAAGCCTTTAGCTAAGTTCCAGAATTTCAAAACAGTTATTTCCGATATAGCATATGAACATTTTTGTTGCTTTTATGAAGGGATGGGACTTCAGAATTTCTTACTTTGCCATTTTCACTAATTTCCTGTTTGTATTTGTTTTGAACATGTCAGAAAACACACTTGAATTTTACAATGTGCTTCCTTAGAATCATCCAAGGCCATGCTTCCAATATGTGTTCTTCAGAACACTATTTCTGTGGGAAGAAACCCTGTGCAGCATCCAGTGGTAAAACGTTTGTGGCAATAAATAAAGGTAAACATGTTTTTGTACTACTTATTTTCTCAGAATTCTTAATATGCTATTGTTTCAATCCTATGCAACTTCAAGATGTGGACAGAGCATAAAATACTAACAACAGATAATTTGTGGACCAGGTGCTGTGCCAAATATTTTATATTTGTTATCTCATCTCCTATTTATACAACCATACAACATATTTCCCATTTTATAGGCAAGGAATCAGAGGCATAAAAAGTTTAAGTAAATTTTCTCAACTAGTCATTGCCAGAGTCAAGAATTTAATCAAAGTAGCTTGCAGTCCGTGCCCTAAGCCAGTACACCATACTGCAGGATGTTACTAACTTAATTTGACCATGGGAACATTTGTTCAGAGAATCTTGAGAATTTGTGTGTCTCAGAGTACATTCTGGAAAATGCTGAGCTAAAGCACAGTTAATAACTGGGGAACTGACTTGTGCTTTTCTCAACACTTTTACTGTCATAAATAACAGCATAATTCCATGCTACAACATTAAATATTGATTGAAAGACAGGACAAAAGTCATTCAACTGATAGATTATCAATACATAGAGACTTCTGTGTTTTAGTGTCTCCTCTGGCATAAGATTTAAAATTATCTTTTAGAAACAGATCCTACTCCTAGACAAGATTTAACAATATAATTTTAATGTATAAAACTGTAGAAGAACTAAGTGGACAATGTCCATCTTGCAGATTTGTTTTCCTCAATTTTTTTACAGAAGTTATTTTTTCCAACAAAGAAAACAACTTGTTCTTTGCATATAGGTATTTGCAAAGAAAATAAAAATATGTAAATCAACAAGGAATAAGAAGCTTCCACTTACAGTCAGTTTCTCTCAACATTTCTTTCTGGCATTTTGAGGATCTTATTTTCTTTTCATCCTCGAAATTTTGTCATAAATATTTTTATAATTATTTTTTTCATATAATTAGCAATTCTTCATAAACATTTTTCACGTCTTCAAAATACTCCATTATAGGGAAGTATCACAAGTTACTAAATATTTCCACTCATGTTGACAATTTAGGTTGTTAACCACCTTTCACTTTTGTAAATAATGCCACTGTCTGTAATATGGAAGGAAGTTGGTTCAGGCAGCAGATACTCAGTGAAACACACACAGGTATGCTAGTTCACAAGGGAAACACAGAGAAGTGAAGTCAAAATAAGGTAAAAATAAAATAGAGAGGTTTGTGGAAATATTTAAGAGATTTACAAATTCACCTAAGCAAATTATACCTAAAATATGAGACATCCAAGAAAACTACAAGAATTCACATACAGGGATTAGATGGATAGCTATTCCTAAACAGCACAGTATTGAAGAGAGAAACAGACTTAGTAACTATAACAAATCAGGTAACAGAAGAGCAGTCTATATCTAAGAAAGCAAAATAGATGCTATCTCTTCCTTTCATTATTTAAATACAGATAATGAGTAGCCCAATTATGGTTTCTATATGTAGTGATTACTGTGAATAATTCTAATAACTTTAATGGTTTAAAATACCATTGATGACTTTATCTAGCTATTGAGCATGTACAATTTGCTAGTCTTTGTGTGATGGGCTATATGAACTCCAACTCATCTAACCCTTACAACAAAGTAGATATAATTATACACAATTGACAAATGTGGAAGAATAGGCTCAAAGCTGAGTAATTTGCTCAAGGTCTTTCAGCAACAAGTGATTGAGCCAGAGATGAAAATAACTCAGTCAAGAGCCTGCTTCTTTCCACTGTATCAAGTGGACTTTCTTAAACACACTCCACAAACCATAATGAAAACATCTCCCAATGCACTTGAAGCAAAAAAATACAGCTTTTATTTTTTTTGAGTAGGAGTCTCACTCTGGTGCCCAGGCTAGAGTGCAGCAGCATGATCACGGCCACCACAGCCTTGACTTGCTGGGTTTAGGCAATCCTTCCACCACAGCTTTCCACGTAGATGGAACCACTGGTGTGTGCCACCACACCCAGCTAATATTTTTATTTATTGTGGAGACGAGGGCTCATCATGTTTCCAAGTCTGGTCTAGAACCTATAGGCTCAGGCAATCCTCTTGCCCCAATATTCCAAAATGTTGGGATTACAGGCATGAGCCACTATGGCTGGCTGAGAATACAGCTTTCTAAACTCATTTTGAAAGGGAATTATTAATTGAAGCTAAATTTTAGCCCTCTCCAGATCTCTCCTAAGAAAATCTTAAATTTGATGAAAGGTTAGAGCCTTAATATGGCTTACAACTTTTTCTACTCTAAAAAATATAGTTTGAGAAAAACAATGATATGCACTAAGATGTTTATCACATCACTTATAATGGCAAATAAAAATGAAATAGCCGAGATCGGTGGCTCAACCTGTAAATCCCAGCACTTTGGGAGACTGAGACAAGTGGATTGCCTGAGCCCATGGATTTGAGACCAGCCCAGGCAATTTGGCAAGACCTCGTCTCTACAATAAATTTAAAAAATCAAAAATTAACTGGATGTGGCAGCAATGCCTATAGTTCTGGCTACTTGGAAGGCTGAGGCAGAAGGATCACCGGAGCCCAGCAGGTCGATGAGTGTGTCACTGCACTCCAGCTTGGGCAACAGACTAGACTCTAACTCAAAAACAAAAACAAAAAAATAAAATAATACAATGTGCCAGCAATAAAAATGAAGTTAAATAAAGTGCATTTATTTAATGTAATTTTTTTTAAAGATGTGGGGTACAATTCAGGGTTTGGTACATAAGTGGCCATCACACAAGTAAAGTTTGGGTACCCTTATTGATGTTATGTGCTCCCTCCCAGCAATGTCCCACTACTGCCAATCCCTTTCTTATAGTATTAGAATAAATATTTAGGGTCTGCTTATGAGTGAGTACATTTAGAACTCAGATCTTTGTTTCTGTGATAGATCACTGAGTATTACAGATTCTAACTCCACCCAAGTTGCTGCAAAGTTCATAATTTTGTTTTTCTTTATGGCTGCATAATATTCCATCATGTATATGTACCACATTTTCTTTACCCAGTCCACTTTCGATGGGCAATACGGTTAGTTCCATGTTTTTGCTATTGTGAATAATGCTGCAATAACCATGCTTGTGCAGGTATCTTTTTCATAGAGTGTTTTGCATTCCTCCAGTTATATTCCCATAAGGGGGATCTCTGGGTTGTATGGAAGTTGATTTTGACATCTTTTAAAGCTAAAAATTGTTTAGATATTTTTTATTTTATTTTGTTTTTTCATGTTGTTTTATTTATTCATTTTTATACATTTGGGAGTACAAGTGTAGATTTCTTACATGCATATGTTGCATAGTAAAGTCTGTGTTTCTGGTTCACCCATAGAGTGAACATGGCACCCAATTGATAATGTTTCACTCCTCACTTCCCCCACTGTCTCACTTTTTGTAGTCCTCAATGTCTATTAATTATTCCACTCTGATGTTCATGTATACTGATTGTTTAGTTCCCACTTATAGATGATAACATGTGGTATTTTACTTTCTGCTTCTCAGTTATTTCAGTTAGGACAACAGCCTCCAGTTCCTCCTACTTTGCTATAAAAGACATGGGAAATCACTCAAAATTTTATGTAAAAGTTGTTACCATTACTTGAAAAATAACACCAACCATAATGGAAATTGAAAAGTTGAAATGCAAAATGGTAGTGCACAAGAAACACATTTTTAAAATACTTGCGCATAGAACACAAAAAGATCTTCCTAGGAAATAAAGCAAAATTTTAAATTGGTTTCCACTCAAAGTTGGGAAAACTGTAATGGACTTTTTTCTTGTGACTTCTGGACATTTCCTTTTTTTGCTATGAATATGTATTATTTTTATGATAGAAAATATTTTAATGGGTATTCAGAAAAAGAATATTAAGAATCTGTGTAGACAATGCACTGGAAAGGAAATACACATATAATTTATTCATTATCAAAACACTTAGAGCTGCTACTACATTTCCAGCAGGCTGCAGATATTGGGTACATAAGGGTGAGTCAGACAGACAAAATTCCCCAACATGTCAAGACCTTTCCTCAACAATGAGCTGAAATTCCTACTAACAGCTTTGAAGACTTCATCAATAAGTCCTCTCACAAGTTTCTTGGGACAAATGAGTCAATTTTTCAAGAAGATAGAACAAGCATAAATACATATGCCTCCAAAACTTGTGCACCTAAAAATACAAAATATACAGTATATTAACAGATCTGAAGAAAAACAGAGACAGCAATATAATAATAGTTGGAAACTTCAATATCCCACTATGAAAAAATAGATAACTCAACCAGACAGAAAATCAATATGGTAGCTATGGATAAACTATACTTTACACCAAATGTACCCAACAGACATTTATGGAACATTCCACACAACAACAAAATACTCATTTTTCTCTAGTGAGCATGAAACATTCTCTAGAATAGATCATATTTTAGACCACAAAGCAAGTCTTAGCAAGTTTAAAAAGACTGAAATTATATTTAGTATTTTTTCTGACCATAATGCTGTGAAACTGGAAATCAGAAACAGAAGAAAAACTGCAGAATTAATAAATATATGAAAATTAAACAACACACTTCTAAACAACCAGTGGGTCAAAGAAGAAATCAGAAATCAAACTTAAAAATATATACATATGTGTATATGTATAATCTTTGACAAATTAACGTTCAATTAAAATAATAACAATATGTAAAATAATGACACCATTGCATGTATGAATGTGTGTGTGTAATTATATGAGCATGGAATAAATATGGAAGAATATATACTAGGTTACTAGTTTGGGTCACTCAGATGAATGCTGAGATGGAAGAAGGACCATTAGAGGAGAAGAAAGTAGTAATGCAATATAGGAAAAGAAAACATCCTGTGTTTAAGCCTATGATGTAACATGACTGAAATTTACTTTTAAGTGGTACAGCAAGAAATTGTGTATGCACATATAGTTACACACACACACAGTTGGAGTCTTACTTTGTCAATCAGGCTAGAGTGCAGTGACACAATCATGGCTCACTCTAGCCTCAAACTCCTGGGCTCAAGTGATCCTCCCACCTCAGCCTCGCTACCAGTATCCAGTAACTGGGACTACAGGCATGTGCCACCACACTCAGCTTATTTTTAATTTTTTTTTGAAGATAGAAGGTCTCATGTTACCCAGGATGGTCTCAAACTCCTGGAATCAAGCAGTCCTCTGTCTCTGCCTCTTAAAGTGCTGGGATTACAGGTGTGAGCCACCATGCCCAGTCAATTACATACATATGTATATGTATACACACATATAGATGGACAGATAAAGCAAATATGGCCACATGTTAACAAATGCTGACTCTGTGGGATGCAGCAAATGCAGTTCCAAAAGGAAAATTTATAGCAATAAAATGCCTGCACTAAATAAAAGAAAGATCTCAAGTAAATAATCTAAACTGACACCTTGAGAAACTAGAAAAACAAGAACAAATCAAGTCCAAATTTACCAGAAAGAAGAAAATACACATTAAAAAAGCCAATGAAATAGGACTAGAAAAAAAATCATAGAAAATATCAAGGAAAGTAAAAGTTTTTTTGAAATAATTTGGCTGGACTAAAAGAAAAAAGAGAAAACTCCCAAATCAAATTGAGAATGAAAAAGGACACATTACAACTGATATCACAGAAATAGAAAGAATCATAATAGATGACTATGAACAATTATATGCCAACAAGTTAGGTAACCTAAAATAAATGGGTAAATTCCTAGAAACATACAACCTATTTCGACTGAATCAAAAACCTCCCAACAAAGAAAAGTTCAAGACAAGATGACATCATGGGTTAATTCTATCAAACCATTAAAAAGAGAGCTAGCACCAATATTTGTCAAACTCCTCCAAGAATAAAGGAGGAGAACACACTTCCAAACTCATTTTACAAGGCCAGCATTACCTTGATACCAGTGCCAGATAAGGACACTACAAAAAAAAAAGTACAGGCCAATATCCCTGAGGAACACATACAAAAATCCTCAACAAAACACTAGCAAATTGAATTCAACAGCACATTAAAAAGATCATACCTTCTGATCAAGTTAAATTTATTCCTGGAGTATAAGGATGGTTCAACATACACAAGTGTGCGAATATGACACACCTCAATAACAAAATAAAGGACAAAGATCATATGATCATCTCAATAGACACAGAAAAATCATTTGAAACAATCCAACATTCTTTCATGATAAAAATTCAATAAATTAGATGTAGAAGAAATGTATCTCCACATAATAAAATCCACAAGTGGCAATATCGCAAACTCATAGTTAACACTGTACTCAATCTTGAAAAGCTAAATGCTTTTCCTCAAAGATCAGGAACAAAACAAAAATGTTGAACTCACCACTTATCCAACTTAGCACTTGAGGTCCTAGCCACAGCAATTAGACAAGAAAAAGAAATAAACAGTATCCAAATTGGGGGATAGGGGAAGTTAAGTTGCCTATGTTTTCAGATTACATAATTTCCTATGTATAAAATCTTAATGACTCCACCAAAAAATTAAAATAAAACCAATATATGAATTCAGTAAATTTATAGGACACCAAACCAACACACTAAAATCAACTGCACTTTTATACATTAACAACAAGAAATCTGAAAAAGAAACAAAAAAAATCTTATTTAAAATAGTATCAAAAAGAATGAAAAGCATAGGAATAAATTTAACCAGGGAGATGAAGGAGCTGTACACTAAAAACTAGAATAAACTGATAAAAGAAATCAATGAAGATACAAATAAAAGATATTTCATGTTTATAAACTAGAAGAATCAAAATTGTTAGTGTCCATACTACTCAAGTGATATACAGATTCAATCATATTAAAATTCCAATGGGGTCTTTTCACACAAATAGAAAACAATCTTAAAATTCATATGAAACTACATAAAATCCTGAGCAGTCAAAGCAGTCTTGAACAAAAAGAACAAAGCTGGAGGCATCACACTTTCTGATCTCAAACTATGTTACAATATCATAGTAATCAAAACACATCATGTCAGTAAAGCTGGGGAAAATAATCTCCCCTACAGTAGCCTAATTTTAGTAAAGTTTCAAACAGCAATTACGATAGACAAGTGAAACACATGTTAGATAGACAGTGATAAGGGTATTAGGAAATGCCAGCAGAGGTGAAAAATAGAGTTAGAAAGGCCAAACAAAGAACTCATTGAAAAAATGACATTTCAGATAAGACCTAAAAGGAGGTGAAAAAGTCAGTCATCCAAGTATCTGGAGGGAAAGCACTTCAGGCAGTTAAAGCAGCAAGTGAAAATGACCTGAAGCAGTGCCTGAGTGTTCAAAGAATAGCAAGAACATGAATGTGACAGGAGCAGATAGTAAGATCAAAGGTCCTGAGAGGAACGGGGTATGGCCTTGGGTTATCCAAGGACCAGCAAGAGAGTGATAGGAAAATAGAAGATGGTG
>NW_006985622.1:0-4030 GCF_000164805.1 Carlito syrichta
GTAGTGGGTTAACCAATCTATTTCATACAGGGTTGGAGCCCGCCTTTTGAAAGGCAGATAATGTAATCCTCAGCAAATACAAGAGAGAAATGTTTCAATATACTGTACACAGGACTGACTGGTCGTGAATTTTGTGAGCCTATAACAAACAATGAGTAAAAAACAAGTGAGCAGTTAAAATACACAGTTAAAACATAATGACAGACAGAGTGCATCTGGAGCAAGTCAGAAGAATTATGAAATTCTGAAACAACCTCTGGGCGTAAAACAAGAGGACTCTATTCAAACAACATCTTGTCCTAATGAAAAGTATCCGAAGGGTGATCTCATCAGGTCAAGACTCCCTTAAACAGAATTGTGGCCATGAACAGAATAAAACAGAGTTTTACCAGTAAACAGAACAAATTCTTACCTCCTAGGATATTGCAGATGGACTCAGGAATTTTTGAGGTGGGAAGAAATCAGCAGTCGTTTCTTCTCTCTCTAAGCTAGGTGACAGGTTATGGAACCCTGGAATAATTCAGGGTGCACCTCCCCTGTAAATTCTCCATCGAAAAAGGGAAAGATGGGAGGCCACTTCCCAAGGTGACAAATCTCGCCAACCCTCCAAATGCTATAGCTGAACCATGGGAAAGGAGAATCGCCAACATATCAGGTTCCAATTTTGAGTTCTTTAATAGTGTTTGGTCAAGAATAGGCTCATACTAAGAAAGCTCTCGGCACTGATGGGAATCAGCAAGAAGCTTATAAAGGCAAAATCTGTAAGTGGGCTACATAGCAGGAGAGGAGTACAAGGAACTAAAAACAAAAGGAGCAATCACTTGGATTTCAGTTAACAAGGCATACAATTACATGGAACTTGTGGCTGGGAGTTTTCAAATGGTCATAAAGAACAGTCAGCACGAACAGCTCAGAGGAACAGGGGTGTGGGTCTGTGGTCATGGAAACGTTACTACAATCACACATACATATTGGTGGGTCAATTGTAGGTCAGGCAGACAGCTAAGATAGAGGATTTTAACAAAATGGAGTTACTTACATCAAGCCAGTTATTTTACATATTTCATTAGCTATTTCACAACTAAGCCCAGCAGTAGGTAGAATGCAGTTATTTCTGCATAAGCCTAATAATCTCTGCTGCAAGGGTCAAGTTGTTTTCTTGCAATGGAACCTGACTTTTCATCCTGCAGAAGTCCACAATGCTTTGCTGCCTGAACTAATACAAATGATCACACCACATATCATTTTATATTATTCCAAGACAGTTCCAAAATTCACATTGTGTTTTCTTATTAGCGTCCACTAGGACTATCAAAGGATTGCTTTTAGTTTCCATGGAAGGCAACTTGATAATCTTCTTGGTTTGGGTAGGTGTTTTACTTACTTCCAAATATATAAAAAGATAAATAGATAGATCAAAAGAGAGTGGTAATAGAATCAGTTGGTTATACTACAAAATATTTGAATGTGTGGATGCATTTGCCACTTGTCTATGGAAAAAAGGAAAAAACAAGTTTATTTTCTCCTACCCTTTAAGAAAATCCTGATATTTGATTTGCCAAACTCTTACATAGGGTTAAGCTACACAGATAATGTGGAAGACTTTAACAGGTTAGTAGCCTCGTAGGCTTATATTTGATTTTGCCACTGCCAGATGAATGCATTGTTTACCACTTGGCAACCTGTCTGTATGACAGGGAAAGGGACAATATATTTAATTTGCTTGTTGCTAAAAAGCGTTTTCTTTTGAAAGCCCATATAATAATCAGAATACTATATCTCTTAATTTACAAACCATGTTACCCTAAGAGACTATGTCTTCTCCTAATAGCTTCAATAGGAAGAATGATGTTCTCTGTGTACTTCTACAAAAGTGACCTAGCAACTTTGGTGTTGGGAGCCGGCCACGGAGACCCACTGAGCATTAGGGATCAGGGAGGGCTGTTGACCTCAAGACCACTAGGGTGTGTTTGGGAGCTGTTGACTCCATTGCCTCTCCCTTTTCTTGGCAATAAAGCCTCATGTTAGCTCAAGAATAAAAACTCTGAGACTGGGACGAACACAAGCTAACGTTAGAAACTCATTGTTCCAATTTCCCTTTGACTGTGGTTTAGACTTCCAGACAGGTCCTGGTTCAAGCCAGGACCACATCAAAGAGCCCTAGTGCTGAGAGCCCAGCATGACCTTTGAATTGGGCCACACTATGCAAAACTGGTTTTAGTCATTTTGTTTAAGTGCCATTGTGTGTGTTAGGATAAAATATAGGAATAGATTGTTAATCATTAGGAAAGTTAGTCATAGGTAAAGTATGTAGAATAAAATAAATATATAGATTACCATTGATTAAATGGTATAAAATTTATAGAAATTGTATTAATACTTCTGAGGGACATTAGCCAAGCATAAGGAAAATAAAGATAATTTTGGGTTTGTTCTTCCTCATGCTTGAAGAAACATCTGATGGGCAGGGGATGCCCCCATGCACCTGGCTTTGTGTTCACATAGAAGACATGTGACTGTGCAAAATTAGGGGATAAAAACCCTCTATATTTCTCAGTAAAGTGGCTTCTGCACTAGACAGAGTTCAGTCTCTTTCTTTCTCTCCCCTTCTCTTTCTTTCTCTTTATTTCTCCAGAATAATCACCGACGCCGCCACATCTTTCCAGGGATCCTCAAATCCTGCAGGGTCTGGCCACCAGCAACTGGTGCCCAAACGTGGGGCCATTGGAAAGATAAGCTTTTCTCTTATTTCAGGACGGCTAGGATCTTACCCAGGGTGCTGCAGACCCCTCTGTAGAGACAGGCAGAGTAAGTACGGGTAAGGATTGAATTTTTGACACCAGAGCCACTATGGGCCAGAGCGTGTCTAGGGAACATAAAATGCTCATCAGTATCTTAATGAATACTTTGACTAAACGTGGAGCTTAAGTTTCTTCTAATCTAGCTCGTTTTCTACACTTTGTGCAAAAACACTGTCCTTGTTTTCCTGAAGAAGGAATGGTGAGTTTGAACACCTGGATTAAAGTTGGGGAGGAGTTATGGTTATATTATTCACATTATGGACCTAAAAATGCCCCCCCAATGCCTTTTCCTTGTGGAACTTAATTAAATATGCTTTAGATCCACAGCATGATTTTGAGACATTTCCATCAAAGAAAACTGCCATTGATGATGAGGAAGATGAAGATCCTTTTCTTTTCACTGTTGCCCTTGCACCTCCTGAGTATGATGACAAATAGTCCCAACAGGATGCAGCTGATCTGGTGGAGGAGGCTGCTAGGTATCATGAGAATGTGTATATTGTTAACTCCGTGCTTCCACCCAACCGGTTTCTCCTTCTAATGATAAGGTCATAAAATCTAATTCAGCACCCCACTTTTCTTTTTGGAATACAGGCTGTACGAGCTGAGGCAGAAAAGGAGGGAGATTTCAGCTTTATGGCTTGCTTCCCTGTACAGTTCTATCCAGATACTAGTGGGGCAGATGGTAAAATATCATGAGCAGAAATATCCTAACAATGTTACTGCACCTCTTTCTAAGGTCTTCCTTTAAAAGTTGAGAATACTAGCTGGGCTTGGTGGCTCAGCCTGTAATCCCACGCCGTTGGGAGTCTGAGGTGAGTGGATTGCCTGAGCCTGCAGGTTCGAGACCCGCCTGGGTGGCGAGACCTCATCTCTGCAATAAATCAAAAAAATCAGCTGGGCCTGGTAGCACATGCCTGTAATTCCAGCTACTCAGAAGGCTGAGGCGGAAGGATCGCTGGAGTCCAGGAGGTCGAGGCTGTGGTGGCCTGGAGCGGCCACTGCACTCCAGTCTGAGTGACAAAGTGAGACTCCAACTCAAAAAAAAAAGTTGAGAATACTAAAATAAAGCCTGGACTTAGTTACACTTTTCCTTCTCTTATAAGAATACAGGGAGCTCAAGCAATAATAAGCAAAAGTATATAAGTAAAATAAGTAATGTAAGCAGTATAAACTATATATAAATAATATAAGCAATATATAAGTAATATGAGTAACATAAGTAATAA
>NW_006985623.1:0-771 GCF_000164805.1 Carlito syrichta
CAGATTCTACAACTTTCCACTGTGAAAGTCATGGTATAAGTGCTAGAGAGAAAATATAAGCTACCTAACAACTCCAAATATAAAGATGCTCTTTTAACACAACTGAGATATTTATCTTAAATCTTCAATTACCATTAAACTTTTGGAAGAATGGAATTTTGCCTGAAACTTTAAAACTGATGTTAAAAACCGGGCTTGGTGGCTCAGCCTGTAATCCCGCACCTTTGGGAGGCTGAGGTGAGTGGATTACCTGAGCCCGCGGGTTCGAGACCTGCCTGGGCAGGCAAGACCTCATCTCTACAATAAATCAAAAAAAAAAAAAAAATTAGCCAGGCGTGGTAGCGCGCGCCTGTAGTTCCAGCTACTTGGAAGGCTGAGGTGGAAGTATCCCCGGAGCCCAGCAGGTCGAGGCTGCGGCAGCCGGGAGGGGCCACTGCACTCCAGTCTGGGCGACAGTGAGACTCCAACTCAAATAAATAAATAAAATAAAATAAAATAAAATTGATGTTAAAACTATGTAATCATTTTGCCTTAATAAAATACATTTTATAGAAAAAATGCTTTATGATCATTTTTTCTAGCTTAGTAAGAAATCATAATATAAATATGTACATGTACATGTATTTGTTGACTTCACGAAGATCAGTGAGGTTACATACCAGGGAATTATCAGTTCTTGGTGATAACTATTAAAATAAGCAAAACTAAGTCAGAATTCAACTTTATGGTCACAGAAGACAGCATAATCCTGCATTAGTCTAAAATTCAGTT
>NW_006985624.1:0-639 GCF_000164805.1 Carlito syrichta
AGGGTCATGTCTCCACCTGGGTGCCCACACCTCTGCCTGTCTCATTCCCAAGTGTCAACCTGAATGTTCCTCCCAGGGGACAACTCCACGAAAGGGAGAACATGACTCTCAAAAATTTGGGTGGGTGAGGATGGACGGGTGACTCACGCCTGACTCCTCGGCACTTGGGGAAGCCGAGACAGGAAGATGCCTGGAGTCTGGGAGCTTGAGACCAGCTTGGACACCATAGAAAGCCCACACATCAACCCAAGAAAATCCCAGAAAACCTTGGGTGAAGGTTGGCCTTGGCAGGTGGATAGCCCCCAGCCCAGAGTCCAACACCAGGCAGGAAGACCCAGATGGAAAGCCTGTGATCACAGCAATTTGGAGGCCCAGGCCGAGAGGATGGCCTGAACTGGATGTTTTGAGAGCAGCTTGAGCATCCTAGTGAGGAATGAAAAGAAGGACAAAAAAAAGAGAAAGGAATCCATTCTCCTGCAAAACTTCTCCCCTCAGTCCCTCCCCCCATGCCGCCCAACATGTGAGGATCCCCCAAGCTCGGCACTCTCCAGTAAAACTCCCGCAAAATGGCTGCCCATCCTTTGGGGCACGAGTTCCCAAGGCTACCTGACCTCCTCTTTGATGTGAGAAATGTGCCCC
>NW_006985625.1:0-800 GCF_000164805.1 Carlito syrichta
GGTGTCCATGCTCACCAAGCTGGGTGTTCAGGCTCCTCAGTGAGCCCAGATTCAACCAAGCGCATACCCATCCCCACAGGTTTGAATCTCAAGTCTATGGGTTCCTCCCCTGTGTCCTCCCTCTTTTTTTATCCCCTGTGGGGTGGAAGCTGTTACCTTTATTTGCCTCTGCAATACCTTCCTGTTCTCCTTTTGCCTTTTCAGTGAACTAGCTGAAAATTCATCATAACATGTTAGTTTGTTCAGGTTGTTGCATCAAAATGCCACAGACTTAGAGGTTTAAGGAACAGAGGTGTCTTGCCTGGCAGTTCTGGTGGCAGGAAGTCCAAATCAAGGTGTCAGCAGGGTTGCTTCTCCTGAGAACTTTGAGGGAGAATCTGGTTCATGCCTTTCCCCAGCTGCTGGGGGCTTGCCAGCAGTTTATATATTCTCTGACCTGTAAATGCTTCACCCCCATCTCTGTTTTCATCTTCACCTGGTTCATTATTTGTTTGCTGTCTGTGCCCAGATTTCCTCTTCTTATAAGAACATTAGTCATATTGCATTAGAGACCCACATTGCTCCAATATGACATCATCTTACTAATTATATCCAAAGCAATTCTAAAAGGAGGGACCTCAAAAAAGGTATTTATTTATAAAATGTTTTGTATTTGTCTTTACATGTTTAGACTTCAGTCACCACCAATATACTCTCTGTGTGATGCAATATATTTATTGAGACACTTTTTTCATTGCTCAAAACAGTTTTTGAGCTCATTCATTTTGGTGCCTTCTAGTGCCTCTGATATTTTTTTATTT
>NW_006985626.1:0-1377 GCF_000164805.1 Carlito syrichta
ACATACAAATACGGCAATATGATACTTTTCTCCAGGAATCTGACCTTAATTCTCCCGAGGAACTTAAGTGAGTTGACTTCCAGATACCCGATTACAACTCTCAAGAAGACCAGAATGTTGCTGGGGTACTAAAATGACTGATTCATAATACCCACAAGGCAAATATCTCTGAAACATGAGAAGAGGTCAAAGCCTTGAAAATTGTTTACACCGCAGCGACACCCTAAGAATTTTTCGGATTGTGGACTAGTGTATCACAGATTCCTTATTCTTCTTTACCGAGTTGCCATGAAACGTGGTGTATATGAGGTCTCCCTTTCTCCAGAATCCTGTTTGGAAACCCTGATTCTTGTTTTGCCACTACCAAGATGTCATGTAGATATTGTGATGGAGGAATCGCGTAAAAGTGGTTTCTTAGTTCTCCTCAGGTAGAGATCATATAGATTCTCGTATGAGGATTTCTATTACCTATGTTCCAGCTTCTAAACCTTGATTCTTTTTTAGCCCACAGCAAATGGCCTGTTGATTTTACGGACTTAGGACTGCTATAACCCCGATTCTTTTTCAACCTTGGCATGGGGCTGTGTATTTTCCTGTATATTAGGACTCTCATTAGACACATCCTGCTTCGAAACTCTGATTATTTTTAGAACTTGCCAAGATGCTCTGTAGATTTTTCGGATTGAGGATTCGTGGAACCCAGATTCTTTATTCTTTCTTAGCAAAAGGTCATGTACTTGCCTGTAAATAAGGACTCCAGTTTCCAGATTCACGCTCGAAAACACCATGATTCGTGTTTAGCCCATAGCAAGATGACCTTAAGCTTTTTTGAGATAGAGGACCCGAGTAACACTGATTCCTTATTCTTACTTAGCAATAGATTGTGAAGTTTCCTCTATGTGAGGACTCCCATTACCCAGATTCCTACTTTAAAAATCTGATTCGTGGTTACAACTTAGGAAGACGGCCTGTAGTTTTGGGACTGAGGATTCATATAAGGAAGATTCCTTATAGTTCCTTACCAATATGACGTGTAATTTCCTGTATATGACGACCTCCATTACTCAGCTTCCTGCTTCACTCTGCAGAATACCGAGAAAGATCCTGGTGACCGAGAATTCCAGTTTTTTGGATATCAAGAGAAAGACGTGCATAATGTTCTTTGGAACTGGAAACCATGATTCCTGGTTTCCATTCACAAGTCCTCCAAAAAATGTGGAATATTCCACACCCAAAACCCCAATTCCTACCTGCCCACCCACACGAGTTTTCTGTACTTTGCGGTCACCTGAATTGAGGAATTTTGTACTAGTAAACCTTTTGATTCTGGGGAATATGAATATGGTTGTTGATGGTCCCAGGAAACAAAAGAATTTG
>NW_006985627.1:0-1859 GCF_000164805.1 Carlito syrichta
GGCCTTATTCGTATACTATTTGCCTTATTACTGCCTTATTATACTACTTGCGTAATTAATGTCTTATGATAGTACTTGCCTTATTAGTGTCTTATGATACTACTTGCCTTATTAGTGTTGTCTGACACTGCTTGCCTTATTGGTGTCTTATGATACTACTTACCTTGTCAGTGTCTTCTAATACTACTTGCCTTATTACTTTCTTATGATACTAATTGCCTTATGAGTGTGGTGTGATGGTACTTTTCTTATTAGTGTCTTATGATACTACATGGCTTATTAGCATCTTATGATACTACTTGCCTTATTCTTGTCCTATGATACTACTTGCCTTATTAGTGTCATCTGACACTACTTGCGTTAATAGTGTCTTATGATACTACTTGCCTTATTCATGTCTTATGATACTTCTTGCATTATTCTTGTCTAATGATACTACTTGCCTTATTCGAGATTTATGTTACTACTTTCCGTATTTGTGTCTTATGATACTACTTGCCTTATTAGTGTCTTATGATACTACTTTCCTTATTCGTGTCTTATGATACTACTTTCCTTATTCATGTCTTATGATACTACTTGCTTTATCAGTGTCTTATGATACTACTTGCCTTATCAGTGTCGTCTGACACAACTTGCCTTATTCGTGTCTTATGATACTGTTTGCCTTATTCATGTCTTATGACACTACTTGCCTTATTCGTGTCTATATACTACTTGCCCTAATCGTGTCTTATGATACTACTTGCCTTATTCGTGTGTTATGATACTACTTGTCTTATTCGTGTCTTATGACACTACTTGCCCTATTTTTGTCTTATGATACTATTTGTCTTATTCGTGTCTTATGATACTACATGCCTTATTCGTGTCTTATGATACTACTTGCCTTATTAGTGTCTTATGCTACTACTTGCCTTACTCGTGTCTTATGATACTCCTTGTTTTATTCATATCTTATGATACTACTTGCCCTATTGGTGTCTTATGATAATACTTTCCTTACTAGTGACTTATGGTACTACTTGCCTTCTTAAATTCGTCTAATACCACTTGCCTTACTTGTGTCTTATGGTACTACTTGCCTCATTATTGTCGTTTGATACTGCTTGCCATCTTAGTGTCGTCTGATACTACTTACCTTCTTAGTTTCGTCTGATACTACTTGCCATCTTTGTGTCGTCTCATACTAATTTCCTTCTTAGTGTCATGTGAGACTACTTGTCATCTTAGTGTCGTGTGATACTACTTGCCTACTTATTGTCATCTGATACTACTTGCCTTCTTAGTGTCTTATGATACTACTTGTCTTCTTAGTGTCACGTGATACTAGTTGTCTTCTTAGTGTTGTCTTATGCTACTTGCCTTGTCAGTGTCGTCTGATACTACTTGCCTTGTCAGTGCCGTCTGACACTACTAGCCTTTTCAGTGCTGCCTGATAATATTTGACATCTCAGTGCCGTCTGATACTACTTGCCTTCTTCGTGGCGTCTGATACTACGTGCTTTCTTAATGCCGTCTGATACTACTTTCCTTTTAATGCCGTCTGATACTACTTGCCCTATTAGTGCTGTCTGATAATCCTTGCCTTATTACTTCCGTCTGATACTCCTTGCCTTATTCGTGACTTCTGAAACTCCTTGCTTAATTAGTGCCGTCTGATACTCCTTGTCTTACTAGTGCCCTACTTGTCTTATTAGTCCCGTCTGATTCTACTTGCTATATTAGTGCCGTCTGATACTACTTGCCTCCTTAGTGTCATCTGTTACTACTTTCCTTCTTAGTGTCGTCTGATACTACTTGCATTCATAATGTCGTCTGATACTACTTGCCTTATTAGTGTCGTCTGATAATACTTG
>NW_006985628.1:0-748 GCF_000164805.1 Carlito syrichta
CAAAAAAAAGAACTGACTTAACTAGCCAGCCACATTGCTGGTCACCAGATAGCCCACCGGATTAACTAGCTGGCCAACAACCTCACAATCCTGCTAACCAGCTGGATTAACTTGTCAGCCACCTAGCTAGCTAGTCTTCTAACTAGCTGACTTAACTAGCAGACTTATCTAGATAGTCAGCCAGCTAGCCAGCTGGCTTAACTAGCTAGCCACCTAGCTAGCCAGTTGTCTATCCAGGTCACTTAACTCACTGACTTAATTAGGATATCCAGTCAGCTAGCCAGTTGACTTAATTAACTAGATACCTAACAAGCCAGGTGGTTAGCCAGGTGACTTAACTACCTGACTTAACCAGGTAGCCAGGTGACTAGTCAGCTGACTAAAGTAGTGACCTACCTAACTAGCCAGTTGGCTAGCCACTTAATGAATTAGCTGACCTAACCAGCTAGCCAGCTGGTTAACCAGCTGTCTCAACTAGCTGACATAACAATTTAGCCAGCTGGCTAGTGAGCTGACATAACTAACTGACAACACTAGCTAGACTGGTGGTTAGCCAGCTGACTTAAGTAGCTCGCTACCTAGCTAGCCAGCTGGGAAGCCAGATGAATTAACTAGCTGACTTAAATAACTAACCAGCTGGTTAGCCAACTGACTCAACTAATATGATACATAGATAGCATGCTGGCAAGCCAGCTGACTTAACAACCTGACTTAAATAGCTGGCCTGTTTGCTATTCAGCTGTATTAA
>NW_006985629.1:0-662 GCF_000164805.1 Carlito syrichta
CGCTGACAGGCGTGTGGATAATGTGGAACCCACTTCCCACTGCCCTGGAATCTTTCCAGGGCAGTGGGGCTGTAGGTTTACTCCCTGAAATAAAATGTGGTTAGCAGAGGGGAGAGAATGGAGCAGATAGTGGGTTGAAGAGGGGAGTGGAGAGATAGAGGAGTAAAGGGGGAAACAAACGATTGTGCCAACAAATAGAGAGAGAGGCCTATACTGAAACAGATAAAAACAATAGACCACAGCTACAGTCGAACCAACTCTCATACAAACAAAAATAAAACATATAGTGATGCTAACATACCAGCTATCCAACCACCTTATTAGTGTGCTGTTCCTCTATACAAAGACATGGTTTACAGACAGAATAAAAGAGAAGAAAAGGAAAAGGAAAAGAGAAAAAAGGGAACAATAGAGTAGGAATAGAATTAAGTCATTAAACTAATAGAATCAATGAAGCACACTCTGTGACATTTCGTTTAGGTCCAATGTCCTTTCAGGTCTGATTTCTAGTTTTTTTTTCAAGCTGGTAAATTAGTTTGCAGTTAGAGTCCATTCCCCTGATCTGCTGTGAAGGACAGTTCAGAATAACCTCGGTTCAGAAGTTTGGTCTATGTCTTTATCAAGCTTGTTTCTCCCGTTTCGGTGTTGTTACCTTGAATCGC
>NW_006985630.1:0-765 GCF_000164805.1 Carlito syrichta
TTTGGGGGGGCCAGCCATCAAGTCACGCCTACATCCTTGGCACTTGGGGAGGCCAAGATAGGAAGATGGCAGAAGCCTGGAGCTGAGACCATGCTGGGCACCATAGCAAGTCCCCACCTTGACTCCAAGGCAAACCCAGAAAAATTAGGGTGAGGGCAGGGCTTGGTGGGAAGATCTCCTCCAGCCCAGAGTTTAAGAACTGGCAGGAAGACCAGGATGCCCACCAAATGGAAAGTCTGTTATTGCAGCAGTTTGAGAGGCCCAGGCCAAGCGAAAGTCCCACGTTGGGCGGTTTGAGAGCAGCCAGGGCTACCTATTGAGCAAACAAAAGAGAGAGAGAGGAAAAGAAAGAATGAAAGAAAGAAAAACAGAAAGAAAGAAAGAAAGAAAGAAAGAAAGAAAGAAAGAAAGAAAGTCCAAGTCAACAAAGAAATCCGTTCTCCCGCAAATCTTCTGCCCTCAGTCCTTTCCCCCACACCCCACTGACAAACGAGTGTTCCCCAAGCTCGGCACCTTCCAGCCCCAGCCCCCCACAAATGGCTGCCCCTGCTATGGTGTAGGGTTAGTGCCAAGGATACAGGCGTGACTCGACAGCCGGCACCCCCCACGATGGTTTAAGAGTCACACCCGCCCTTTCGCTAGCTCCCTGGCTGGGTTAGTGCCAGCTCTCCTCTCCAGGGTGAGAAATGTGGATCAGGCATGCCAGCTCTCCTATTTCGGAACAAGGACCTTATGCCAGAAAGGCTGGGGACACATCCCTCACCC
>NW_006985631.1:0-6979 GCF_000164805.1 Carlito syrichta
ATTTGCCGAGAAGTTCATGATTTTGTACTTCTTTATGGCTGCATAAAATTTCGTCATGTACCATATACACCACATTTTTGAACTCTACTTTCAGTGGACAGTAGGTTTGGTTCTTGTTTTTGTGCAAAAAAAAAAAAAAAACCTGATTGAACAGCCAGCACGAGTAAGTGTTGTTTAATACGTGCACTCCAAACAGCTCTCTGGGGCAGTTGCAAGGATGAAGTCAGTGAATTCAGTGAATTCTGAATTCAGTGTAGTATCTATGCCCTAGTCAGGAAATTAGAGCATAAAAACGATCTATTTATCATAAAGGATGATGCAACATGAAAAATAAACTGCATGAACATGTGCAATGTTTATTTGTCATGGAATAATTGCGATAAAAAATAATGCAGCAATGGTAGCTAATTTTACTTTGCGTGTACCTTGATGGACATCTGTGCTCTAGTCAGAAAACTGGAAAACAAACCTCTTCTATTTATCGTAAAAGACGGATACAATATACCAGTTGAATTGCGTATATATGTATAACGATTATTTGCGAATGGAAAACTTGCAGACTGATGCAATATACCAGTTGAATTCCGTATATATGTATAACGATTATTTGCAAATGGAAAACTTGCAGAGACGATGGCTGAACTACTAATTTTACTTTGCGTACCTTATGATAAACATCTGCGCTCCAGTTGGGACATCTAGAAAGAAATGCGATCTGTTTATGGTAAAACGCTGATGTGGAAGGAAGTCATTTTGACTTTATCAGAACTGTCTTTTAGAAAACGTTGTATATTATAGAATAGCCAGGTTTTCTTGTTGGTTGTGCTTTGAACGGTGACTGTCTAAACTTTTGTCATTCATAGTTATTGTTTTTAATTTGTAACCAACTTAGGACCTTGCTAGGTGCGTTTAACTGGCTCTTATGTTGGAAAGTTAGGGAGAGCTGAATTAAAATCACATCTCATGCCTATGGCAAGCACCTGACTACACTGCGGCCCACCTGGACTTCAAGCTGGCCCACTGACACCTGCTTGGGATTCAAGATAACATCTGGGGTCTGGTCAATCTCGTGAGCAACAACTAAGACAGACATCTTTCAGGAAAAGTGGACCAGACTAACTCTCATGAACTCTAACATAACTGTCATAAGTAGTGGGAAACTGCTGAGGGAGCGGGGGTGGGATTGGCAGTATTGGGAATCTGCTGGGGGGGGGAGGGCACACTTCATCAACAAGGTTACCTGCATAATGAACATTGGCATACCAAACCTTTCATCATAAAAAAATGAACAGGAAAAGAAAATAACTCATCTTCACACTTGTCACTATGTGATCCTTATATGTTTCTTGTAAATGCTATGCCAGATACAGGAAAGAAAGAAATCAAAGGCCCAGATCATCATAGCTTGCAATAAAAATTCATTACAGAATGGGGTTGTTTTTCAGACTGATCTAGGCCTAACTCCTTCTTGCCTTTAAATAATTGGCTATACGCCAGGCTTGGTGACTCAGCCTGTAATCCAGCACTTTGGGAGGCCAAGGTGATTGGATTGCCTGAACCCACGGGTTCGAGACCAGCCTGGGCAACTTAGCGAGACCTTGTCTCTATAATAAATAAATAAAATTAGCTGGGCATGGTTACTGATCCCAGGGCTGACCACCAGCCCCTCACAGAGGCATCTCACATTAACCTGCCCACCATTGCTCCGTGTAACACAGACTCTCCTCTGCGCTATGTGGACATTGCTATCCCGTGCAACAACATGGGAGCTCACTCAGTGGGTCTGATGTGGTGGATGCTGACTCGGGAAGTTCTGCACATGCGTGGCACCTTCTCCCGTGAACACCTGTGAGAGGTTATGCCTGATCTCTACTTCTACAGAGATCCTGAAGAGATTGAAAAGGAAGAGCAGCCTGCTGCTGAAAAAGCTGTGACCAAAGAATTTCAGGATGAATGGACTGTTCCAGCTCCTGAGTTCACTGCTACTCAGCCTGAGGTTGCAGACTGGTCTGAAGGTGTGCAGGTGCCTTCTGTGCCAATTCAGCAGTTTCCTACTGAAGACTGGAGTTCTCAGCCTGCCACAGAAGACTGGTCTGCAGCTCCCACTGCTCAGGCCACTGAATGGGTAGGGACAACCATGGAGTGGTCTTAAGCTCTTAAGCAACACATGCATTTAAGCAACACGGAAATAAGGTTGGCAGAAAATAAACTTGTTTCTAAGGGAAAAAAAACCAACTTCTGTTTTTTGTAATTAAATCAGGCTAGATGTAGAAAACATTTAAACCCCCACCCCATTGCCCTTAATCCCCCTTTTCCTCTCCTAGCACAGTTTCGCCTGACTGAGAAGGCCATTCAGATGTTCAAACCCAAAGAAAGAGACAATGATTCCCACACCTCCATGATGGATAACACTGAGGAAATGATGAAGAGAACCCACTACTACTAATTCATGATTGTTATAATGTTTGGTTTCTTAGGGTTACTGCCCTGTACAATCCACATTCCTTAGAATTACAAGACTGTGCTCACCCTCGCTGGAACAGAATGATTCACACACTCCATGGTTGTATTCACACAGTTAGTAAAATACAGTGTTTATTTCATGATCAATAGTTAAAGTCAGAAATACAATTATATTAATCTTGTAACCATAACTGGTACACTCTTTTGTATTGTTGTACTCATTGATTAATAATGTATCACTATGAATAATGTTTTACTTTGTAGAAGCTCCACTTATTCTTTGCTTAGAATTACTAATAACTGAAAATTGCAGTTTCCTTGTATCGGGAACCAAGAATATGCAAACAATGCGTGTTATTGACAAAATGCAATAATAATTGGAATATCACACAATGTTTTGCAAGTTAGTAGTTTGATATTAATCAGTAGCAAATGCCAATGCTTATGCTTATGAATACAAACTGCAAAATTTGAGATGCTGAGCTGGCCGTGGTATCTATACTGGCTTGTATCCCTGAATTCTGAATTCACAAATAAACTTCTTTTTTCTCAATTCTTGGCTTCTTGAATCTTATTGGAGGCGTGAGAGAACAATGTGTTCCAGGGACCTTTTCAGATGCAATATGCCAAATGATTCCGGTATATGTACAAGGATTATTTGCAAATGGAAAAATTCTGTTAACATAATAACTGAAGAAATGAACTACTGATTTTATTTTTCATATCTTATGATAAATATCTGTGCTGTAGTCAGAAAATCTGAAAGAAATGTGATCTATTTACTGTAAAATGCTGATGCAATATGCCAAATGAATTGCATAAATAAGCATAATAATTATTTGTGAATGGAGACATTGAATTAGAAAAGTTCAGAGATGATGACTGAATTATAAATTATACATTGTGTACCTTATGAAAAGCATCTTGGATTAAACAAACATGGGATTGCTTGGCTTGCCAAACTGACCATGGCCCTGTGTTGTTCACAACCACTGCAGGGCAATTTTCCTCATGGCTTTCTTCTCACCAGATAGGTTTGCCTACACAGACAAGGGTCTTGAAAAGGCAAAAATAAAATCGTATTAGCTTGAGTGTGGTTGCATGGCTGTTTCTGGGGTGACTTACTGTTCATGTTGTGGTGAGGCTCTAAGCTGCACTGGGAGAAGAGAGCTCTCAATCTGGAGAAAAGCCCTGAGAAGGGGAGGGCATCTTCATGGGGTTTGAGGTGCTGAGAGCTATGAGGCTGCGTGAGTGCAGGAAAGGGGAATGTCTCAGGGGTAAAAATCTGGAGTGGGTTTCTGGGTTGTGTGAGAACCTACTGCCTCAGAGGCAGAAGCTCCATGGGGAAGAAGTTTAACCTGTGGATGACTTGAGGAAACATTTCTGAACTGGAGAGGAATCTAACCAGGAACAGACCATAAATGTCCTCTGTGAATACTGAGGCAGGAAAAGAACTAGGGCCAGAACAGGTCCACAGAGAAGAAAGACTTGAAGAGGCCAATTTTAATTGGGACAGAAGAAAGGGGAAACTCTGCAGCCTCAGAGTAAGCCTCTGACATGTGAAGCAGCCTCACAGAGGCCCTGCACAACCCACAGCTTCCGGCCTCTCCAACCCCCTCCACAACACCCATGTCCTCCGTTTTTCTGAGTTTGAAAAATTCATGCTGTCATTCCTTCTCCTACATTTCTTGGTTGTTTGGTGCTCTGCATTCTCCAAGTTCTTACAAGCTCTTATTCCCTTAACCTGCAACCTCTGGGATTCATCAGGGCTGCAGGCACCCCACAGAACTGTGGGGGATTGGGGCAAAAGGACTCTTTTCTCCACTTGTCTTTCCTTCTTCTTGACTGTTTTTTTTTCTGTCTCTCTGATGTCTATGCTCTTTAGTGCTAGATGCCCATCATCTCCGCTTCGTGTTCACCATCCTTAAGGCTGCACACTGTCTCTGACATCTTACAGGCATTATAGGCCCATGATTCCCTCTCCTTTCTAAAGTCTGCATTCCCATTCAGTCCCTGCTGGGGACTAGATCATTTGTCTAGCGACCACATCTCCTTGAGTCTTGCTAAATGTCAAGCTCAGTGGGAAGCTGACTTATAGAACAGAGGTAAAGACTTGACATTTCCACAGCGCCCCTCACCCAGCCAAAAAGTGATGCAACTGCTCACCCAGATCTCTATTAAAGAGCTAGCTGCCCTAAACTCTCCCAGCTGGGTACCAGACTCTGGTAAACACTGGCTCTCCCTCTGGAATCTGCTATGCCAGGACATGTCCACCCTGCACTCTCACACTGCACCAAGTATGGAATTTAGACACCCTCCTCTGCTCAAACTTTCTTGTTCTCTTTACAGGCTTCAGCCCTTCAGCTTCACTTCTGTCTGGGCAGTATCAGCATGCCTACGTCTTCTTCCTCTTTCTAATGATTCTTGCCCACTGGGAATTTTAACTTTTCTATCATCTTTGTCTTTTGTGCTGTGACCTGTGTTGGCCCCTTCATCTGGTACTCCCTGATCTAACTCTAAGGCTCCTGAGACCCATGACTTTCGTGTCTAGGCTTCAATCAGCCTCACTCCCTAGACCGACACAGCATAGACACACACACATATCCAAACATTTGTCTGTGCCTCTGTCACCCTGGGTTTGGGTAAAAGCCCCCCAGTTTTTGGACTCCAGCTCCAAGTGTGCCTTCAGAGCCCCTTCCTGAAGCCACCTCCTTCTGAAGTGGGTCTGAAATGCTTCTCTTCCCTAATGCATTCATTTTCTAGCAGACTATGCTTTGGAGCTCTTTTCATTCCCATCTCCCCAGCACCCATCATGACTTTTCCTCACTGGCCACTTCTAATTCCCCAAGTCCCAGAGATTCTGCTGTGGTTCTCTAGAGGGCTTTCCACAAGGCAGTGGATCTCTCGGTACACTGCTCAGATCCCATTCCCAAGCTGCTCATTCCCCACCTGCTAGATTTCTTCATCTGCAGAGATTTGCCATCAGTTAAAGAGCAGTGATTTTGGCCCAAGTGGTTGCTGACACTCCTTTCCTGAGTACAGGCAGCAGCCAGGAGCTCACCAGCACAGAGATCTAAGGGTGAACAAGGTGAGGCCCTAAAACAGTGGTGTGTGCCCAAGAGCTTTTCTTGCATCAGATGGAAGATGGTCTCCAGTCAAACTTGATCACTGCTAGGTTCCCTGAGCTGCCCTGCCTAGGTTTTGATTTTTCCTCCTTCAGGACATCGCTTCAGCCTGTGTTTTTATGGTCATCTACTGGGAAATGTGACCCACAGATTGTGCCTGCAACAGTCCTAGAAAGCCCACAGTAAAGGTCACAGCCGGATTTGATCCAATCCCCACAATGTGTCAGTGAACACCACACCTCAGCTGGTAGTTGAAGGGCTGACATGTCACTGGGCACATTTCAGATATGAGAGGGCTGATGTTTCGGCTGCAGTGACTGGGCTGAACTATAGGAGATGCACAGCAAGTTCATTGTCTCTGGATTAACCACTGGGGAAAATGAAAGCACTTAGGAGGGTGTAATTTGTTGTCTCCTATTTGGAGCCACATATTCACTGAAGACAAAAGGACTTGCTTTGATTTATCACTAAGCAATGGAAAGTAAAAAATGAGAGTGGGAAGGGCACCTCATGATCAGCAGCCAAAGGTCAGATAGGTCTGAGGCCAAGGCTCAAGATGTAATGACAAAGGGCCAAAATATCCAGGAGCCAGAAGATGGGTGTACTCTCTTCCCAGCATGAGCAGGCAATGAAAGCTTCCCATTTGGGGCCCTTCTTGACCTGACCCTATAGGTGACCCCATTTTTTTCTGGTTTTAATTTGAATCCTTTCCCTGACCCTTGTACTTGACCTTGGTAATATTTTGTCCCCTTACTCATACCTTCTTGTGCCCCCCTGGCACAATGTAGGCTCCCACCGCTTCTCCTTACCTGTAATTTTTGCACTAGGAGCCAATATGGCCACTGAACTGTTTGGAAGGCAGGGACTTTAAACAAACAATGATGTCAGTTACCCTCTTCTATGCTCAATGACCAGAATCACGCCTGTTGTGTTCATAAAAAGAACAATTACTTGGAAAGATAACTCTTCAGAAGGGCATTATCGCAAATCTTAGAAGGAATCCTACAGAACAATTTTTAAATCATTATTTTTATTATGATGTTGTGGGGTACAGTTAAGGGTTAGGTATACAGTTACGTTTCATTCAGGCACCCTGTTGATAAAAGGTGTTTCCCCGTCCCCAGACAGATATATGCTACTGTTAATCCCATCTCCCCCCCACCCCATAGTTTCCCAGTACCGTCAGTCATTTTCTCATAGTATTACATTGGATGTTCAAGGTCCATTATATGAGTGAGAACACGTGATACTCGGATCTTTGTTTCTGTGAGAGGTCACTCAGTATTATAGACTCTAGTTCCATCCAGGTTGCTGCGAAATTCATGATTTTGTTCTTTTTTATGACTGCGTAGTATTCCATTGTGTATATGTACCACAAAGGCTTAACATTC
>NW_006985632.1:0-676 GCF_000164805.1 Carlito syrichta
CTCCCTAGCTAGTTAAAAAACCAGTTAATTCAGATGGCTAGACAGCAGGCTAGCTAGTTATTTCAGCTAGTTTAAGTAGCTGGCTAGCTAGGTAGCTAGCTAGTTAAGTCATCTTGTTAAGACAACTGAGAAGGCAGCTGGCTAGCCTCGTAGCTTGCTAGTTAAGCCAGCTTGCTAGACATCCAGCTAGCTAGATAAGTCACTTATATAATTCAGCTGGAAAGCCTGATGGCTAGCTATGCAGCAAACTAGTTAATTCAACTGGCTAGAAAGCAGGCCAGCTTGTTAAGACAGCTTGTTAAGTCAGCTGGATAGCAAACTGGCTGGCTAGGTAGTGACCTAGTTAAGTTGGTTGGATAGAAAGCTGGATAGCTAGTCATGTCAGCTAGTTAAATTTTCTGACTATCCATGTGTCTAGAGAGGTAGAGAGCTAGTTAAGTTAGCTGACTAGCTGCCTGGATATCTAGTTAAGTCACTTAGTATAGTCACCTGGCTGGCCAGCTGCATAGTTCGTTAAGCAACTAGTTAGGTCAGCTGGGTAACCCACTGGCTAGCAATTTAAGTAACCCCATGAAGTGGTTTGCTAATCAGCTCGCTAGCTAGTTATAAAACTAGTTAAGTCAGACGACTAGACAGCTAACTAGCTAGTTACTTCAGCTAGTTAAGTCAAATTGCT
>NW_006985633.1:0-712 GCF_000164805.1 Carlito syrichta
GCTCACTTGCTGGCCAACTAAGTGAGCTACCCGGTCGGCCTACTAGCTGGAACACTACTTAAGTAAGCTAAACAATCGGCTGACTAGTGGGTCAACTTGTCAGTTGAAAAGTTAGGTCAGCTAAATAGTCGGCCAGCTTGTTAGGTCAGCTAACTAGTTGGCCAACTAGTCAACCGACTAGTTAGGTCAGCAAATTGGTCACCCAACTTCTTAACTGAGCTAACTATGGAGCCAACTTGTCAATAATCTATTTAACCAAGATAAATATTCGGCCCATTAGTCAGCCAACTTGTTAAAGCAGCTAACAAGTCGGTCGAGTAGTCAGCCAATGTGTTAATCCAGCTAATTAGTCGGCCAAATCATCAGCCAAGTTGTCACCTAGATAACTCGTTAACCAACTAGTTAAGTCAGCTGATTAACTAGTTTACCAACTAGTTAAAACAGTTATGTAACTCATTAAAAAACCCGTTAATTCAGCTAGCTATCTCATTAGCCAACTAGTTGAGTCAGCTAGCTAAGTGAGCTACCTAACTAGCTAGCTACCTAAGTCAGCTAGCTAAGTCACCTAGCACACTAGTTTTATTAAGTCAGCTACTTTAAATCTGCTACCTAACTAGTTTGCTAAATTAGTTAAAGTCAGCTGGCTATTCCAGCTAGCTAAATAGTTAGCTAACTAGCTAATTCAGGATGTTAAGTCAGCTAGCTAACTCGT
>NW_006985634.1:0-1110 GCF_000164805.1 Carlito syrichta
GAGCCACCTCCTCTCTAGGTGGGCTTTATCACCGGTTTATATCACAATGATAATTTACAGCAGTGGCTATGTAAACCTGCAGGGAACAAAGACCTTTATAAAAGTAACTGCCTTGGTATTATAAGCTTGCTATTATAAATTCCCAGAATTAGTATATGATTTTCTACCCCACATTCACTGTATGTGTTTGCAGCATTCATATTTAAAACTTTGTTAAGTTTGACTTTTGTTGTCCCATAATGACTATGCAAAAGTTAAGCAAACAAGCTTTCCTAAGTAAGCCTTGGGCTGGATCGGTAAACTAAAAGGGCTAATGTAACCCTTTGTCTGCCGGCCCAGGTTACTTCATAAACCGAGATTGTATGGACCTAACTTATCTAACATTTCACTCGACCCATTACGTGGGTTTCTGTCAATCACGGGCAGCACCCACCAATACCAGGTATTCCCGTACCCATTAGGAGAAATTACCCAATCATGTAAAATCAAGTTTGGAGTTCTTTCCCCTCCCTCTGTAATTGTGCATAAAAACTGCTTGCCATTGTGAATCGGGGCTCTGGTCCCTGAAGCTGCTGCTTCGGGCGTGAGCCCAGACTCGAGCCTGAATAAAGACCCTCGTGTGATTGCATCGGAGCTGGCTCTTTGTGGTCTCTATATCTCTCTCATTAGAGTCTCGGGTTCAACAGACACCACAGCCTCGAACTGCTGGGCTCCAGCGATCCTTCCACCTCAGCCATCCGAGTAGCTGGAATTACAGGCATGAGCTACCATGCCTGGCTGATTTTTTGATTTATTGTAGAGATGAGGTCTCGCTGCCCAGGCGAGTCCCGAACCCACGGGCTCAGGCAATCCATTCACCTCAGCCTCCCAAAGGTGCGGGATTACAGACTGAGCCACCGAGCCCGGCCTCAAGATATTTCTGATACGTTTGTCAATTGTTTTTTAACTCAGAATAGATTCATTTTTTTAATGGCTTGTTAAGTTTTATTTTCATTGTTTGTTTTCCAATGTGCAGTGAAAATCTTTTTGTTTTTCAAGTCTTGACAAATGCATAGTCTTGCCAAATGTATAATCTTGCCATCACCACACTGTCAAGACAAAAAGCAGTTC
>NW_006985635.1:0-866 GCF_000164805.1 Carlito syrichta
CGCCGCTCCCGGCCACCGCAACCTCGACCTGTTGGGCTCCGGTGATCCTTCCACCTCAGCCTTCCAAGTAGCCGGAATTACAGGCACGCACTACTGCACCCGGCTGATTTTTTGATTTATTGTAGAGATGAGGTCTCGCTGCCCAGGCGGGTCTCGAACCCACGGGCTCAGGCAATCCACCCCCCTCAGCCTCCCAAAGGCGCGGGATTACAGGCTGAGCCACCAAGCCCGGCTCTTATGAAATCTTTAATGCAATTTCCAGATCTGAAAAGAATGATTTTAACTTAATTGTTACTCCACTGAATCTGTAGATTGACTAAAAGGCTATTTTTTACCTTAGAAGTGGTAAGTAAAGTCACGGAAACAAGCATGTCAAATTGTCATTTATGACATCTGTCTCAGAACTTTGACATCATAATGGGAGGAACCTTGACGACTAAACAATCTTTGGGCTTCAAGCACTTGTGTACAGTGCTCTGACAAATGAAGTAGATATGATGGATTTCATTCCCAAAAAGTGAAGATAACCATGTGTTCAAATGGTGAGCATATCCCAAAATTTCTCCAGGGATAAGTGACCATTCAAGAATCCTATCAACGTGGTAGTCTTTTTTTTAAAAAAAAACAGTCTTTATTGAGAGGACTGAGATACTCCCAAATTGGGAGGGGACTTGAGGGGATTGCCCACAATGTAGTATTTTATTATTATGATCACGGAGTCCTGTTGGAACTTGGTTATAACACAACCAAATAATATTTTAGCACTTTCTTTAGTTTAGAAACTTTTGGGTGTTTTACTATTGTGTAACAGCCTTTGACCAGCTTTTCCTACAAGATTTGATCATTGCTTTTCGTAAGATCATAAT
>NW_006985636.1:0-687 GCF_000164805.1 Carlito syrichta
CGCCTATTATTGTAGGGGTGATGAAAGAGGCAAATAAATTTTCATTCATTTTAGTTCTCAAGGGGATTTAAATGTTTGTATTTTAATATTTATTAAGTCTGGATTAAGGGGATACATCAGTTTTGAAATGTTTAGTTGGAATCGAAAGAAAAGTGTTAGTTGGGGCATTTCACTGTGGAAAGATTAATACTTTCAGTCTTTAACTTAAAAGGTTAATGCTGTATAAGCTTCACAGTGTTAATTAAGTTATTGATGTTGATCAATCTTCAAAATATTTTAGTGGTACTAGTTCTAGGACGATGGGCATGAAGCTATGATTGGACCCTCAAATTTCTGAGCACTGACCGTAATAGAGGCCTGGTTGAGTTGATGTGAGTGTAGCTTGGTTAAGGCGTCCGGGAATGGCATCGGTTTTTAAGCCTAAAGAGGGCACAGCTCATGAATGAAGAACATCTTCTGATGAAATTAACATTCGAATTGGTATTTCTATGGGTAGGACTACACGGTTATCAACTTCTAGTAGTCAAAGTTCTCCTGGTTTGAGGTCTGTTGTGGGGAATCAAAGTTTAGGTCTTCGTAGTCAGTATATTCATAGCTTCAGTATCATTGATGTCCCTATAGTTTTGACGGTTACAGATGGGACTATTAATCTCGTCTATTATGTAAAGAATATGTAGGGAAGGAAGA
>NW_006985637.1:0-801 GCF_000164805.1 Carlito syrichta
ACTGGCTCTTTAGCTAGCTAGCTGACTTAACTAGCTAGCTGACTAGTTAGCTGACTTGCTAGCTGATTTAACTAGATAGCTAGATAGCTAGCTGACTTAACTAGCTGACGAGATATTTGGTTGGATAGCAGGTAAGCCAGCTGACTTAATTAGCTATCAACTTGGTTGGCTAGATGACTAGTCAAATGGCTTAACTAGCTAGATACCTGGCTGGCTAGCTGGCTAGGCAGCTGGCTAGCTTGCTAGCGGACTGGCAAGCTGGCTAGTCAGCCAGTTTAAATAGCCAGTCCGCTGGCTAGACAGTCGGATAGCCAGCCAGTTTAACAAGCCAGGCACTCTGTTGGTTAGCCGGCTAGCTAGGTCGTTTAACAAGCTGGCCACCTACCTGACCAGCCTGCTAACCAGCTGACTTATCATGACAGACACCTAGCTAGCAAGTCGGCTAATCAGCTGACTTAACTAGCTGACTTAACTAGATAGCCTTGGGCTAGCCAGATGGCTTAACTTGCTAGCCACCTAGCTAGCCAGCTAGATAAAATCTCACTTAACTCACTGACTTAACTAGCTAGCAGGTCTTCTAGTCCGTTGACTTAAAGAGCTAGCTACCTAGCCAGCTGGTTAGCCAGCTGACTTAACTAGCTGACATAACCAGCTAGCCAGTTGGCTAGCCAGCTGACTTAACTAGCGAGCTACCTAGCTAGCAGATGGATAACCACTTGTATTAACTAGCAGACTTAACCAGCTAGCCAACTGGCTAGCCAGTTGGCTCAACTAGGTTACTTAACACTTTAGCCAGCTGGG
>NW_006985638.1:0-771 GCF_000164805.1 Carlito syrichta
TTATTCTATATCCTAAGGTGTTTTATTCCTCTATTACCCCATACCCGGAATTATTTTATCCCACCTGACTCTGGCATCACAACACATAAAAAGAAAGAAATTTATTTTATGGCTCTAAAAAACCATCTCTTGGGGCTTTTTAGACTCTGGAACCCTGTAAGACATTTATCTAGCCTCTCTGAAGACTGTGCTATAAAGGACTTCAGCCACATATCAACAAACCTGGAGTTTTCTGCTGCCCCCTTATCTCAACAAAACATCCCCTCTATTGATTTCCAAAGTTCCTCAGACAGGAACTTCAAATCACCAGTCAAGTAATCTTTGAATCCCCTATGACCTCCAAGCCCCCACTTAAAAAACTCCCTCCTTCCTGAGCCAAACCAGCAAAAATCCACATGTATTGATTTATGCTTTCTTGTTTATAACTTCTGCCTTCCTAAAATGTATATAATCAAGCCACCATTCAATCACAGTGGGCACACATTCTCAAGATCTCCTGAGGTTGGGTGTTCTACAGAATTTGGCCTTTTTCATCAACAACAGATAAATGGAGGAGTAATATGGTCACCATTTACTTCAAAAGGTTTTAAGAAATAATTAAAAATCAAATGGGATGTTGGAGAAACATAAAACAGCAAACATTCAGTAACAAATGAACCCAACAGTATTACAAATGAATTACAAATTCTGTCTCCTAAGTTACTTTCATCCTTTTCTTCCCTACCTACTTCTGTATGGTAGAGAAGAAAAAGAATGGAAGTAACTTAGGAA
>NW_006985639.1:0-735 GCF_000164805.1 Carlito syrichta
TCTAAGTCAGCTGGCTAGCTAATTAATTCAATTCAGTCAGCTGGCTAGACAGCTGCTTAGCAGGGTAGCTAGCTGGTTAAGGGAGCTGGCTAACCAGGAGACTAGCTAGTTAAGAAACTTAGTTAAGTTAGTTCACTGGCCAGCAGATTAGCTAGGTAGGTCGGTAGTTAAGTAAGCTAGCAAACCAGCAGTCTATGTATGTAGGTTAAATTAACTAACTAGGATGCTGACTAGCTAGGGAACTAGGCAATTAAGTCAGCTGACGATCCATTTGGCCAGCTAGCTGAGTCAGGTTGTTTAGTCAGCTGGCAAACCAGCTGGCTAGCTAGTTTAGTCAGCTCATTAAGTCAGTAGTATAGCAAGCTGGCAAGCTGGTTAAAAAGCTAGTTACATCAGATGGGTAGCCAGTTGGCTCACTAGTTATTTCAGCTAGTTAAGTCAGCTGGCTAGATAGGAAGCTAGCTAGCTAAGTCAGCTAGATATCTCAGATAGCTAGCTAATTATGTAAGCTAGTTAAGTAATCTAGCTACATGAAAGCCTGCTAGTTAACTAGCTAGTTAAATCAGCTTGTTCAGTGAGCTGGATAGCTAGCTACTTAAGGCAACTAGTTAAGACAACTGGCTAGCTAGTTAAGTCAGTTAGCAAAGTCAGCTGACTAGCCAGCTGCCTAGCAGAATAGCTAGCAAGTTAAGTCAGCTGGCTAGCCAGCTTGCTACCTAGTTAAGTCACCTACTT
>NW_006985640.1:0-682 GCF_000164805.1 Carlito syrichta
CTCCCCAGCTGCATTGTCTCCAGCCTGGAACCTGGCACTGCCGGTCACACAGTGAGGCTCTGGGTGCCACCCCTCAGAGACACCGGTCCCATTCCTGGGTGAAGTACCCTGTGGGGGGCCCAGAGCCACTCTCGTCACCCACTGCCTGACCTCTGGAGCTTTGGAGCTCTGGAACTCCGGGCCCACCCAGGCTGAGGCACTCAGTGCGAGACTCCACGCCGGGGGACCCAGACAAGTGGAGAAAAACAGATCTGAGTAAACTACCTTGCTATTCTCCAGGCAGAGACTTTCACTGACCCGCCCACCTATCAACAGAAGTGACTCTAGTCTGATCACTTATTTTGACTTATGATTTTATCATTGAAACTGTTGGTCTAGACTACGTTTGGTGTTTACCTTCTGACTTATACTGTTTCTTGATTTTTTTGGCCTGTCTCTGTGTAGCTATCAGTATTCTTTAGGGAATCTTTCTTACCTGTCTTTTTTCACTTCTCCCCAGCCCTGTGTCTCTCTCTCACCTGATAGTTGGTATGTATACCTGTTTTCCCTCTCGCACTTCTCTCTTTCGCTTATTAGGACTTATGATTTTATCATTGTAACTGTTGGTTTAGATCACGTCTGTTGTTTACCTTCTGATCTACACTGTTTCTCGATTTTATTGACCTGTCTCTGTGAGCTATCA
>NW_006985641.1:0-8171 GCF_000164805.1 Carlito syrichta
CTTCCTAGTCATCCGACCTTGCCCCAAGTGACCTTTTTCTGTTTCCCTGGATGAAAAAAGTCCTCAAAGGGAAACATTTCGCCGATGAGGTAAAACAAAAAATAGCAGAAGCACTCAAAGGCATACAAATGGATGAGATAAAAAACTGTTTTGAGCTATGTAAAAAAGTGTCTTGATAGGTGCATTGCATCAAATGGAGAGTACTTTGAAGGCGACCGAAGTTTAAACATGTAAGAATAAACACACCATGTTTTATAAGTCAATTGCAAGGTTTTTTTAGTTTCCCCCTCATACAGTGTGGGGTTGGGTCCCCATGAAGACTCTTTGCTTATGGAACTCTCAGCCTGGGTCTAATTGTGCTTTGAGACACTCAAGGAAGGGCCTATATCTGTACTGGGAACAAAGTACATGCAAGAGTGGCAAGTGCCCAGGGCGAGCTGTTTTCCTGGCACTGAGAGGTGATCTTCCAATCAACAGTGGTCTGGAGCCAGACAGCTGGCAGAGCAAAGACCAGGAGAGATTTGTAGACCATGTAAGCATTCCTTGAGGATTTCTAGAAATATTCTGAGAGGGGAGGCTGGTAAAGACCTAGACTTCCTGTGGTCAAGTGCACTGGAAGGATAAGAGAGTGGCTATTTCAGAATTAAAGCTGGGATGTTCAGGGTTGCAAAAGAAAATTAAATTAAATCTGGGAAGTATGTGCTTGGGGCAGGGAGGGAGTCAACGCTTCTTGATTCCAAGGGAAGTCTGCAGCTTGCAACTTAATCTAGGTAAATCCTTCTCAAAAACACTGGAGCCATGTGAAGGGAAGAGCCTTAGCCAAATAATGAGAAGGGTTTCCTCGGTCTTTGCCAAGTACAGAATTGAGTGCCCTCCCTTGGATAAGGGGTCCCTCCTACAATGCAAAACAGAGTGTGGAAGCTCTACCCAGGACAATGCAGTGGGGTGACAGCACAGTCAGGTGACCTGAGCCCAGAGATCTCTTGATCTGGGAGACAGTGTTGTACAAAAAGGATAAAATGGGCAGAGATGGGCTTTCTCAAATGATTTTTTAAAAAAATCAGTGTCTCGCTCTGTCACCCAGGCTGAGTGCAGTGGCACAATCACAGCTCATAATCACAGCCTTTACCTCCTGGGCTCAGGTGATTCTTTTATCTCAGCCACCCAAGTAGCTGGGACTACAGGCACGTGCCACTATGCCCAACTAATGGATTTTCATAGATATGAGCTCTTGCTGTGTTGTCCAGCCTGATCTCGAACTTATGAACTCAAGCAATCCTCTCACCTCGGCCTCCCAAAGTTCTGGAATGACAGACTTGAGCCACCTTGCCTGGCTTCAAGTGACTTCTAATTCTATATCAAGGATTTGAATGGCCTCAAATCTTGTTTAGGAACAAGACTGGACATGAGGAAATAAACATCATTTACTTTGTCTATGTCTCCTGCCTCTCCTGTTGTCTATGGGGCACCAGCTGAGCTGGTGATGTGTTAGGTCTGTCTCTGTTTATTCAACACATTCTTGACAGAGCCAACTGAGAAAGTCAAGGTCCCCTTTGGGTAGAATTAACTCTAAGTGAGGATCTTGAGCAAACACTGTCCATTCGATGAATGCTGCTTTGATTTAGCTCAGTGGAGGACAGGGCCGTGACTGTGTTCTCCCTCTGGGCTGGCCTGGCCTGCACCCCAAATCCTAGCTACATCCTGTGCACTCAAGGTTCCCCAAGTAAACCAACTGAGAAGTGAGACTGAGCAGGCCAAACCCATCCCTGTGGTGGGGCGCTCTCAGCCGTGGCTGAAGAAGCAAGTTAAGAAGAAAGACAAGCTGCTCAGAAGCTGGACCCAGGAGTGAATTTGAGTCTTAGCTTTGGGGCAGTTGATAAACTTCTGTTTTGGTACTCTTTGGTTTAGTTACTTTATGGGGGCCATGAGAAACACTGTTATTTATTTATCTGAGTCAGGGTCTTACTCTGTCATCCAGTTTGGAGTGTGGTGGCATGATCACAGCTCACCACAGTCTCAATTTTTTTTTTTTTCTGTAGAAATGAGGTCTTGATTTTTCTGTAGAGATGAGGTCTAGGATTTTTCTTTTGCATTAATAGGACCACTGAACTATTACAGAATCAACTAAAAATGTGCAGCTAAAAGCACATTTTAGCTCAGACTGGTCTTGAACCCCTGGGTTCAAGAAATCCTCCCGCCTCAGTCTCCCAAAGAGCTGGGATTCTAAGCATGATCCCCAACGCCTGGCTCTATTTTCTACTTTTGTTGTGATATTGGTACCTGTATATCAGTGGGATGATTGCAGATTTTTTCCTGGATGAGCTGCCCAGAGATCTGAAATTTTCTCCCCACCTTTAGTCAGAGATACTTTATCATGGTCGAAACACTCTGTCCACTCCCCATCTAGGCAGAAAGCAAAGAGCAGAGTCAGACAGAAAATTGTCCATGAGGGCAAGTTGCTCAGAACAGAGCCTAAGAACCCTTGGAACAATGGGAACAGAATATTATCTGTCCACGGTTGTACCAGGTAGGGGCATGGGTGACTCTAAATAATTTTCCTACTCTTTCTCTCACAGTTAATTAAAAACAACTTTTAATGAGCTTCTTATTTTATTTTTCAACTTTTAATTTTTTATTGAGTTTCTTATTTTATAAACACAATATATATTCTCTGTTATTGCAAAAACAAATCAACAAAAAAGAAAGAAAGAAAATCCACCGAAGGCTTGCCACTAGACTGGGGCTTCCTGCAACCCCTGAGTGTGGGCTACGTGAAGGCTGGTCGCATTCCTATCTGCACTTCCTGTTCAGTGTCATTGCCTAGCCTGCAGACGCCATTCCGTGAGCTCCAGGGAACACCACGGACCTCTAGTGAGGTGAAAGAAATCTTAGTCCAGGGGAAGATCCTTCTGGGCTATTGGCAAATGTGCTTGCCTGATTAAAGACAGCTTTTAGCTGCACATTTTTAGTTGATTCTGTAATAGCTCAGTGGTCCTATTAGTGCAAGAGAAAAATCCTAGTTCTGCAAAGACAGTGAGCCCTGGTGTTTTCACGCACTGTGAGGTGTTTACCAAGTTGTCAGAAACTCCTCACCTTGCACCCACTTGCTGGATGAGGAAACACTGAAATGTTCTCCCTGCTCCGTCTGGAACAATTTGAATACCTGGGCAGCGGCAGAACCTCAGTGTCCTCTAGGAGAGACCAGATGCTTTAGCAATGGATAGACCCCTGAATTCAAAAGGTTCTAAGGCAGAGAAAACCCCCTATACACATGGACAGTGAGCCATATATTTTTTAAAAATTTAAGTGAAAAAAGAAATCAGGCCATTCCTTTCACTTGGGAAGCAGATGATTGAACTTTCTTTTGTTTCAGTTCTGAAAGTTCAGCTGCAGCATCTCAACAAACCCAGGTTTGGAAAGACTCACATTTCTCACGATCTGAATTCTTCCCTAGGATTAGAACCCTCAGCACCTCCTGCAGCCTTCCCTGGGCAGGAGAGGCTGCCACTGTGTCCTGAAGGCCCATCTAGAGTGTTGTTTGAGCTCAAAATACCAACCTGCTGGCTTTGTCCCAGTTCTCATCTTTTCTAACCACTTCTGTTTTAGATTAAGTCAGCAAAGACATCTTTGAAAATGTGAGTATTATCGCGAGTGATGGGCCCACGACCAGCATTGATCTCGGTTGCTTGCATGTGACATGGCCAGTTAAGCGGCCAGTTAAGCGGCCGATCACTCATCTGGGTGTGGGGAGATGGGCAGCCACGCTTGAGGGGAATATGGACTGCCTAGAAAGATAACCTGGCCAGAGAGACGCTGGAGGGAGTTCTTTATTACCATAATATTCGATATGGTCCTCAACTGATGAAGACGGATTTCCTTTCACAGTTATAAAACTCCAAGGGTGTCTGAAAAAGAAACAACAAAAAGTGAAGTTCTCACAGGTCTGAACTTGCCCTGGGGGCAGATAAGCATCCCTCACTGCTGTTTGGGGGAGAGGCACTCGTCAGCTGGGCCTCTCTTCTCCAGAAGAGCAAGAGCTATTCTCCGTGAGAGATTCCTCCCGGCTTCCTTGTCGCCCAGCTTGCCTGATGTTGGCTTATTGTGAGCCTACTCAGCTCCATTCTGGCAGAAGACTGGGATATGAATCACAAATAAACAAACAAGCCAACAGACCTCCTGTACCACTCGCCAGGCTCAATTATGTCCTGAAGCAAGTGCTCAGATACTCTTAGGAAAACAGGGAAAGTGTGTTCCAAGAGACAGAGGTTATTATTCCCAAGCCTGGCTCCCCTAGAGTTGAGCTCGAGGAAAAGACCAAAGACTGATGGACTGACTGCCCTAGCATCTGCCTTGGGCCCTGGGAAGGAAAGAAAGTTCTCTCTCTCTTAAAACGAGGGAAGGGAAAAAGAAAAGTTTGAAGACTTTGAAAAACTGTCCACCCATCTTTCCTCCAGGAAAGCCTGCACTTCTGTAAGGCAGGAAGGTTTTCCTGCCCTTTTTTATTCTCCCCATAAAGCCGACTACAGCGATGGGGTTCAGGAAACGCTGCCCCAAAATATGGCAGTTTGGCACACGGAATAGTTTAAACTGAAGTAAGTTGAGAAACGGCAGGAGGGATTTTCTGACATTCCCCTGAAGTAGGTCATACGCACTCGTGTGAGATGTTTTCCTTATCCCCAGAGGGAAGGAGCATCCCTGTCTCTAAAGACAGAGGAGTCAAGAGGAATCTGAAGCAATCAGCCTTGCGAAGTGTGCCAGTTTACTATACTTAACTCCTAACTTTTGTCCTGTCACATTTTCCCATGACTGTCCACTTTCATCAAAACCAGTATGAAAACACTCAGGTTTAACTTTCTTTCTTTCTTTCTTTCTTTCTTTCTTTCTTTCTTTCTTTCTTTCTTTCTTTCTTTCTTTCTTTCTTTCTTTCTCTCTCTCCCTCTCTCTCTCTCTCTCTCTCTGTCTCTCTCTCTCTGTTTCTCTCTCTCTCTCTCTCTTTCTTTCTTTCCAGAGTCTCACTATGTCATCCATGCTGAAGTGCAGTGACATGATCATGGCTCACTGCACTGTCTGCCTACTGGGCTCCCGTGATCCTTATGCCTCAGCCTCTCTAGTAGCTGGGACTATAGGCACACGCCACCATGACCAGCTAATTTTTTGATTTATTGTAGAGACGAGGTCTCACCATGTCACCCAGGCTGGTCTTGAACCCCTGGGCTCAGGTAATCCTCTCACCTCAACCTCTCAAAATGTTGGGATCACAGGCGTGAGCTACCATGCCTGGCCAGGTTTAACTGCTTCTTTAGGTCTTCTTTTCCTTCTGAAGGCTCCTACATCACGTGAGACTTACTATATTAAAGACATTTGTATGCTTTTCTCTTGCTCCATCAGTCACTTGTTATGGGTCTCCAGTCAAGAACTTAGAAGGGTGGAAGGAAAGATACTTTCTTGCCCTGCAGTAGCATCTCTTTCACTATGGGCTATCGATCGATCTTGGCATTGAACGGCTCTTCCTGTTGTTTTGATCTTGTCTTGGAAAGTAAGTCACCATTTAATGGTGTTTAACTGAGGTTGGGGATTTGACAATGTTGCTCTCTTGCTTGAAATCTTCAGTGACTCCCCAGCGCCCTTTGGATAAAAATGAAGGCTCTTGGCACAGAGCCAAAGGCCCTGCTCTGTGTGACCCCTGATCCCCTGGCCTCACCTTTCACCGCCTCACCCTCTTGCATATCCTGTTGCTTCCTGAACTCCCCCCTTCTTCAGGAGAGTTGCGCTTTTGCCCCTGAGACTCCAAACCTGCTAGTCTCCACGTGGGAAAACTGCTTGGTCTCATCTTCACCTGGAAGTCTGCAATGAGCTCCACCTGCCCACTCTCTGGCTGTTTCATGCCTTGTCATTAATTTCCATTAATGTCTGCCTCCTCACAAGAGCCCAGGACAACTGGTCCAGCCCAGTGCCTCCTGCCAGGAGGCGTTCAATGATCGTTTTCTGAATGAAGGAACAAACAAGGGGTCTAAGTCTCAGTTCCTCTGCTGATTTTAGAAGCTTAGATTTATCACTCAAAGTGTCACGCTGAAAATAAGAAGCAGAAATGTAATTCCTGCCTACATATCTTGTTTGCCCATGTTAATGACCCTGACAAAACATGGTGAGTACCCTTCCTTCCCATAGTTCTTATTTTATTTTTATTTTATATTTTGTAGAGAAGCGGTCTCACCATGCTGCCCAGGCTGGTCTTGAACTCCTGACCTCAGGTGATCCTCCAGCCTTGGCCTCCCAAAGTGCTGGGATTACAGGTGTGAGTCACTGTGCCTGGCCTTCATAGCTCTTACTTATAAGTAGAGAATAGTTGCTAAAGTTTACTGAGTGCTTATTCTGTGTCAGACACAATGATAAATATTTTGCTCATATTATCACATTCAATCCTCCAACATTCCTTTGAGATAGTTCCTGATATATCCCATTCTACAGATGCAGGAACCATGCAAAGAGAGGACGAGTCACTTGCCTGCAGTCACACATCAAATTCAAACCATCAGATGCCAAATCCTGGGCCCTTCGTCATTACCTTCTTCTGCTGAGGCCCCAAGTAGCCAATTGCCTTGTGGTTCTATTTCTTACTGTAAATTAATAAACTGGCCTTTTGGCTGGAAAAAGGCTGGAATTGCACTTGGCGTTTGCTAACAAAAGAGTCTCACAATGCCAAGGTATCATTGTCATCTTTGGCTGCTTAAGTTTCCTGCTTGAGTTTCCCTTCCAGAAGGAGCATCCTCTGGGCTGTTGGAGAATGTGTCCTGGAACACCCTCCCTTGCCCAGGGAATCTGCCCAGCTGGCAAAATTACCGTGCTTTGAGCTCAGAAAAGCCTCTGTCTTGTCTCTCATCTTGCCCCTGATCTGGAGAGCTAAAGGGAAGGACTTCACAATCTCCAGGCACCCATGGGAGTGAGAACACTGACTTTCCACTCAGCTAAGACTTGATTCAACACAATAAAAAGTCATGGTTACTGTGGGACAAAGAGCTTCTTCTTGGTGCCAACATCAGGTGTGTCACTTCCATACAAAACAAAACAAAACAAAAAATCCACACTAGAACATATCAAAGGGCCCCTTCTCCTGGGGCATTTGTCTGAGCAGACACTTTGCAAAATCTCTAAAAACACATCTGCCAATCCTCAAAGCAGGACATGAACCCTTTGCCAAAGAAATAGAAAATGAACATTAGCTGCATATTTGACAGCATGGCTCTTACACACAGTAGATACTCAATATTTTGCAAGTGGCTGAGTGAATGAGTTCACATAAACAGAGAGTTTTTGTGTTTTATGGGTGGACTATGCTTGCAACAAAACAAAACAAAACAACGCAGGCTTCCTTTAAGGATAACCCCCAGGTGTGCCCTGTGCAGGTGGACAAAGTGCCCAGTGGAGAAGGAACGATGAGTGGTACCTAAAGCCAAGGTGGAGGAAACGCTTGCTGCTCAGTCTGGTCATCGCCTTCCGAGCCATGTCATCTAGGTTTCAAGAACCCTCATCATTCACTGCAACAGAAAGGATCCTGCCGTCAGGGACCACATTCAAGTACTGAACCAGGCCTTTGCTCTCTCTCTCTTGGATCTATAAGTGTCAGACCTAAAAAGGGCAGAGAAGGGATTTGAACAGTCTTGACAAGAACCAAAAAAAGAGAGATAGAGATCTAAGCACGTGTCCATGATGCAACCACTAACATGTCATCCAAACATTCCAAGGGCTGTGGATTGTAAAGAAAGAAGTCTTTTTTTTTTGAAAGAACAAAGAAGTTTAATTAGTTTGCATGCCATACAGCGATACCCAAGAGGAAGAGATTTGACTTGACTGTAATGATCATTCACTGGGTAAAATGCCAAAGAAGTGAGGCATGGTGACTCATGCCTGCAATCCCACCATGTTGGGACGCCAAGGCGGGAGGACTGTTTGAGCCCAGGAGTTCAAGATCAGCCTGGGCAATATAGCGAGACTTCATCTTTACAAAAAAATGAAAACATTAGTCTGGCTTGGTGGCACATTCCTGTAGTCCCAGTTACTTGGGAGGCTGAGGCAGGAGGATCGCCTGAGCCTAGGAGGTCAAGGTTGTGGTGAGCTGCATTGTGCCACTGCACTCCAGCCTGGGTGACACAAAGTGAGACCCTGACCCCCCA
>NW_006985642.1:0-669 GCF_000164805.1 Carlito syrichta
CTGTTTTGTTCACTGACATATCCCAAGTTTCTAAGAAGAGTACCTAATGTGCAGTAGGTGTTCAGCAAATATTCATTGAATTAGTGAATGAGGAAATGAATCTTGAAAACCAATTGTGGGCATAAGATTTGACTGAATGAATCTGGTGGCTTATTTTGATCCTACCATTCTGCTCCTATGTCCAAGAAAAGCATCCTTTTATATGTGATGCAGGAGTGTTGGAAAGCAAGTTCTCACCTGTTTAGATGCCTGACTTAGGTATCACTTGGATTGTGCTTTGAACCTGGATTAATGTTTAATCAACTTACAGCATCAATCTCCTGTGCTTGTCTTCATTCTAGTCTTCTGCTCTCCTGACATGGGCAGTTAAAGAAGATAATTTAGTGCAAACAGCAAATATTCCCCACATCTCAATGGCAGGCAGCACAAACTCTGTGATTTTAGTTGGAGATATTTTTTAAAAAATTGATGGGACTGCGTTTAAATTTGAATTAACATAATTATAAAATTTACAAGCATCCAGTGTGCTTTTTATAAGGCTTCTGTGTCAAATGTCTAGCTTTGAAATGACTTCATAATTCAGTTACAGTTTCCTCTGAGTTATACAGTGGAGTCTGAGAGTTAGGGGTAGGGGAGCAAGAGCAACACATTTCTTGAGATGCCATCTGA
>NW_006985643.1:0-650 GCF_000164805.1 Carlito syrichta
AAGACCAGATTACTGATTAAACCATATCAAGATGCCCTGGAGATTCAGGATAATGAGAATTCCTAGAACCGGATATTCTTTTCGTTCTCAGCAAGATGCCAATATTTTCCCTGTCGATGTAGATTCCAAACTCTGTATACAATACGACAGATGTCCAGAAGTTTCCTAGGGACGTGGAGTCAATGATGCCACGTTAACTTTAAAAATACGTACTAAACATTTGGCAACTGCCAATCCCTTGTCTCCTCTGAAAATAAAAAGAGACACGGAAGGGGAAGGTTACAGGGTTCACCTTAAGACCAGAGTTACATCCAAATATGGCAAAAATATTCCTTATGTCCTGGAATCTGGCCTTAGTTGTTCTGAGGAACCTAACGGACTTGGAGTGACCGAAACCCATTTACATCTTTCAAGAGGACCACAATGTTGCTGGAGTCCTGAAATGACCGATTTATAATATCCACATACTAAATTGCTCCGAAACATTTGGGGAGCTCCGAGCCCTGTTTCTTGTTTGTACCAAAGCAGACACCCTGGATTTTTTTGGATCAAAGATTCGTACAACAAAGATTCTTTATTCGTCCTTAGTTGGAGGCCGTGTAGTGTCCAGTATGTGAGGACTCTCTTTCCATAGATTCCTGTTTCAAACC
>NW_006985644.1:0-749 GCF_000164805.1 Carlito syrichta
ACAAATAGAATGAAATTTTGCAGACACCGTACCATGGTTTGATTGAGGATTGTGTTTTGAGTATAGGTGTATATAAACTTCCAAAGCATTTCTAAGATTCTGGCCTTCTGAAAACCTCTCCTTGGAGTTTTGGTGCAGCTTCTTATAATTTGGACTGAAAGGTAATGCCTTTAAAAAAAATAAAGACATACCAAACAAAAAACAAATGAAGAATATTGCAAACACAGCACAACTTTGTGATCTCACGAACATGTTTGTTTTGGGTAACATCAAAGACCACGAGGCAGACAATCAAGGCAAGTCCCCTGGGGACTAGTCTAAAGTCAATCATAAGAATGACTTCAGAAATGTTGGGTATTCTGGGTCTAATAAGCAAACCACAGAAGTTTGGGTTTCAAAAGCATTGGCTGCAACAAAGACAAGTACCTTCAGCCCTCCATTTAATCATACCTGTGGATTAAATCAGCTGTAGTTGTAAGATACATGAAAAAAGCAAACGTCTTTACTGAGCTTATACAGGTTTTTTTCTTTATAACATTCCCTACACAATGCAGTGTAACAACTATTTAAACAGCATTTAAATTGTATTACGTATTATAAGTAATCTAGAGACAGTGTATACAGGAAGATATGCATAGATTATATGCTAAAACTGTCATTTTATATAAACAACTTGAACATCTGTGGATTTTGGTATCCTCATGTCAGGTGTAGGAACTGAAATGCCACAGATACTGAGGGATTACTGT
>NW_006985645.1:0-835 GCF_000164805.1 Carlito syrichta
TTGGATTTTCATGAGACAGAGCACTGGTTAAAGAAAATTGCCCCTCATTCAGTTTTTGAGCTTTGAGAGGATTTTGAATTTGAGAATCTTAAAATGCAGTCTCCTCAAACACCATGAGCCCTTCCTTGTCATATCTGATCTAATTGCAGTAAATCTGACTTCTACTACTCATCAAAGAATATTGCTGGATCTCCAGATACACTTTTTTCTCTGATTAGGATTGTCTCTCCCACCTGAAGACAGGGACCACAGATAACATTCACTGGGTTTGTAGAAGACAAGGGAAAGAGAAACAATGAAGGCAGCGTTTAGTGGATTTTCCAAGTTGCTATGAAGTAAACAGTGACACTTGTTTAGAATCATTGCCCTGCAACAAAAATATTTTACTATGAAAGATTGTGAAGCATAAGTTTTTACAAAAGTGTTTTGAGAAGAATTTTTCAATGGCTGCTGGAAACTCAATGAGCAGAGACCACACTTTTAAAAGTTCTTTGTGGTTGTTAATGTTGTACACAGAATGGAAATACCAAGGAAGCTTTTAAAAATGCTAGAGTCAGTGTCCCACTCACTGAGGTGAGTATAGGATACAAAGTTGACAACCACTGTCTTATGAAATCCTTGACTTTCTTGGACAGAGTAGTGAAACGCTATGGGAATTTATTGTATTTTCAACAAACAGAAGTATTTTATGTCCTTTTAATAGCTTAACCCAATTGTCTAAGATTCTTTAGCTTTCTAATAACCTAATAACTTGTCTAAGACTTACGGAAAGTTTTGCAGGTTTGAGAAGTAATTTGTTTCTCTATTTCTTCTTCAAAATTAGTGGTAGCTGAAA
>NW_006985646.1:0-717 GCF_000164805.1 Carlito syrichta
ATCTAGCTACCTAGCTATCCAGCTAGGTAGTGAGCTGACAACTCAGTGACCTAAGTAGATAGCTAGCTGGCTAGCCAGCAGATTTAACTAGTTACCTACCCAGCTAGGCAGCTGATTTAACTAGCTGACTTAACTAGCTAAATAACTAGCTAGCCTGCTGACTTTACTAGCTGAAATACCTAGCTAGATACCTAGCTCGCTATATAGCTAGCTAGCTAACTTATCTAGCTGATTTAACTAGCTAGCTAACTGACATAACTAGCTGACTTAATTAGCTAGGTACCTAGCTAACCACCTGAAATAACTAGCTGATATAACTAGCTAGCCAGCTGTCTAGCTGTCTATCCATCTGACTTAACTAGCTTTTTAACTAACTAGCGAGCTGCTAGACAAGTGACTTAATGAGGTGACTTAACTAGCTAGACAGCTGGGTAGCCAGCTGATTTACCTAGTTGATTAACGAGCTAGGCAGCTGGCCAGCCAGGTGACTAAACTAGCTGAATTAACTAGTTATCCAGCTGGCTAGCTAGCTGACTTAACTAACTCTCTACCTCTCTAGCCACCTTGAGAGCCAACAGACTTAACTAGCTGACTTAATTAGCTAGCCTTGTGGCTAGTGAACTGACTTAACTAGGTCACTATCTAGCTAGCCAACTGGCTTTACCAGCTGTCTTAATTAGCTGGTCTGCTTACTTACCAGGTCAATTAACTAGCTTG
>NW_006985647.1:0-762 GCF_000164805.1 Carlito syrichta
AAAAAGAAAAGACATTAATGTTATTCATATTTGACCAACGAAGAGAATTTATTCACAAGGAGTCTGGGTGATTTATCTAAATTCTGATAAGAGTGTCACAATTTAAACCTGTGTAACCTGAACACAGATTTTGGTGTTCACTACTACGCTATATGAAAACAGTTAGCTAGTTGTTTTCTTAGTCTTTCTTTCTTTCTTTCTTTCTTTCTTTCTTTCTTTCTTTCTTTCTTTCTTTCTTTCTTTCTTTCTATTGAGCTGGAGTCTCACTCTGTTGCCCAGGTTGGAGTGCAGTGGCACACACTGGGCCATCCCAGCATCAAGCTGGTGGGCTCTGGTGATACTTCCACTTCAGTCTTCCAGGTAGCTGAAACTACAGGCATGAACCACCATGCCCTGCTATTTTCTTTTTACTTATCATAGAGACAAGGTCCCGCCAAGTGCCCAGGCTGATCGCAAACCCACAGGCACAGGCAATCCACTCACCTCGGCCTCCCAAAGTGCTGGGGTTACAGGCTGAGTCACCTTGCCTGGCCAGCTAGTTGTTTTCTTTAATACAAACACACATATATGTATAAATATCTTTCATATATCAAATTTGTGCTACTTTACAAATTTGAATTGATGATTTTCCAATTTTGCCAATTTATTCTATAGACCAAAATAACATGTATTAATATTCAGAGGTCTTAATAAATTACAGATGAACTGAATAATTTTATATGACCCAACTTAATTTATTTAAAATAACTATTAGTTAGCCTG
>NW_006985648.1:0-3646 GCF_000164805.1 Carlito syrichta
TTATTCTTTCTTCACACAAGATCATGTAGTTGCTTGTAAATAAGGACTCCATTTTCCAGATTCATGCTCGAAAACACCATGATTCGTGTTTAGCCCATAGCAAGAAGACCTTAAGCTTTATGGGATTGAGGACCTGAGTAACACAGATTACTTATTCTTACTTAGCAATAAATAAGCAGTGAAGTTTCCATTATGTGAGGACTCCCATTACCCAAACTCCTACTTAAAAAACCTGATGGTGGTTACGTCTTAGGAAGATGGCATGTAGTTTTTGGGATTGAGGACTCATATAAAGAAGATTCCTCATACTTCCTTACAACATGACGAGTAATTTCCTGTATATTACGACCTCCATTACCCAGCATCCTGCTTCACTCTGCAAGATCCCTAGACAGTTACAGGTGACCAAGTTTTCCAGTTTTTTGGATATGAAGAGAAAGACATCCATAATGGTCTTTGGGAACTGGAATCCAAGATTCCTGGTTACCCTTCACAAGAACTCCCCAAAATGTGGAATATTCCAAACCCAAAAACCCAATAGCTACCTGCCCACATACAAGAATTTCCTTTACATTGAGGTCACCTGAATAGAGGAATTTTGTACCAATATACCATTTGATTCTGGGGAATATAATTATGATCATAGATGATCCCAGGAAACAAAAGAATTGTGAGGGTCAAATCCTTGATTACAACTAACAAGAGGACCAGAAAATCGTGAGGATCTGCAATGACAGATTTAGCATATCCAAAGAGCAAGTAGCTCTGAAAAAGTAGGGACGCAGAAGCCCAGATTGCTGATTAAACCTTATCAAGAGACCCTGTAGATTCCAGAAAATGAGAACTCCTAGAACCGGATTTCCTTTAAATTCTCAGTAAGATTCCCTGATTTTTCCTGTTGATTTGGATTCCAAACTCAGTACATCAAAAGACAGGTGCCCAGAAGTTTCCTAGGTTCGTTGGTTCCAGGATTACTGGTTACTGTTAAAAGTATGTAGTAAACCTTTGGCAAGTGAAAACCCTTGTCCCTTTTCAAAACAACAAGAGAGACAAAAGGGGAAGGATTACAGTGTTCCACGTAAGAACAAAGTTACATCCAAATAGGCCTTAAGATTCTATTTGTCCTGGAATCTGGCCTTAGTTCTTCTGAGGAACCCAACGGATTTGGAGTGCCCAATACCATTTACGAGTTTTAAGAGGACAAGAATGTTGCTGGAGTCCTGAAATGACAGACTCATAATATCCGAATGCTAAATTGCTCTGAACCATTTGGGGATCTCGAAGATCTGTTTCTTGTTTGTCCCATAGCAGACAACCTGGGATTTTCTTGGATTGAGGGAGCGTACAACAATGATTCTTTATTTGTTCTTAGTTGGAGGCCATATAGTGTCCTGTATGTGAAGACTCTCTTTCCTTTGATTCCTGTTTCGAAACAATGATTCTTATTTAACACTTAGTAAGAAGTCATGTAGATTTTTTGATAGAGGAACCGTGGAAAAGAGATTTCTTCTCTTTTATTAGCCCGAGGCTATGTAGTTTCCTGTATATGAGGATTGCTATTACCCACATTCATGCCTCGAATCCCTGACTCTTCTTTAGCCGTCAGCAAGATGCCCTGTAGATTTTCAGGACTGAGGACTCGTATAACCCAGATTCCTTATTTTTAGCAACAGCTGTGCAGATACCTGTATATGAGTACTCCTGTTCACAGATGCATGCGTCGAAATCTTGAATCTTGTTTAGATCTTAGGAAGACGCCGTATACTTTTTGGAAGATTGAGAAAACATGTCACCCACATTCCTTATGCTTTCTTAGGAAAAGTCAGTGCATTTGCCTGTATATGCGGATTTCATTTCCTAGTTTATGCTTCAAAAACCAAAATTCGTGTTTAACCCTTAGCAAGAAACCCTGAAGTTTTATTGGGATGGAGGAAATGTGCAAACCAGATTCCTTATTCTCCTTTAGCAAAAGATAGTACAGTTTCCTGTATATTAGGAATCCCATTATCCAGATTCCGACTCCCAAAACCTCAATGGTGCTTATTTCTTAGCAAGATGGATTGTACGTTTTTGGGATGTAGGCTTTGTGTAACCAAGATTCCTTATTTTTCTGTAGCAACAAGTCGTGTAGTGTTCTCTATATTAGGATTCCCATTAATGAAATTCCTACTTCATTCTCAGCAAGACGCCAAGATATTTCCTGGTGACCTAGAATTCCAGTTGCTTGGATATCAAGAGAAAGACTCCCATAAGTTCTTGAGGAATTGGAACCCAAGATTCCTGGTCTCTTTTCAAAAGACACACTAAAAATATGGAGACATAGAAGCCCAGATTGCTGATTAAACCTTATCAAGAGACTTTGTAGATTTAGGCGATAGAGAATTCCAAAAACTGGATTCCCTTTCCGTTCTCAGCAAGATGCCCTGAATTTCCCTGTCCATGTGGATTCCAAAATTCTGTGTACAAAAATGCAGATGCCCAGTGTTTCCTAGGGACGTGAAATCCATAGATCCTTGTTATATTTTAATAATTCATACTAAATATTTGGCAACTGCAAAACCCTCGGCACCACTACAAATAAAGTACAAACGGAAATTTAATAATTACCAAGTTCATCTTAAGACCAAAGTTTCATCTAAATACGACAATTTGATACTTTTTATCCGGGAATCTGGCCTTAATTTTCCCGAGGAACTTAAGGGATTTGTACAACCAGATACCTGATTACAACTCGTAAAAGGACCAGAATGTTACTGGAGTCCTGAAATGACTGTTTCATAATACCCACAAGTCAAATATCGCTGAAACTTGAGACGAGCTCAAAACCTTGATCCTTGTTTATACCGCTTCAAGATGCCCTGAGAATTTTTCGGATTGTGGAATAGTGTATCAAAGATTCCTTATTCTTCTGTAACGAGGGGCCGTGTAATGTCCTGTATATGAGGAATCCCTTTCCCCAGAATCCTGTTTGGAAACCTGATCCTTGTTTGGCCATTATCAAGATGTTATGTAGATATTATGATGGAGGAACCGTGTAAAAGAGATTTCTTAGTTCTCCTTAGCTAGAGATCATGTAGATTCTGCACACGAGGACTGCTAATCCCTATGTTCCAGCTTCTAAACTATGATTTTTGTTTAGCCCACAGCAGATGGCCTGTTGATTTTAAGGACTGAGGACTGCTATAACCCCGATTGTTTTTCTGCCTTTGCAAGGGGCTGTGTATTTTCCGGTATATTAGGACTCTCCTTAGATATATCCTGCTTTGAAACTCTGATTACTTTTTAGCACATACAAGATACTCTTCAAATGTTTTCGATTGAGGACTCGTGTAACTCAGATTCCTTATTCTTTCTTAGCAAAAGGTCATGTAGTTGCCTGTAAATAAGGACTCCATTTCTGAGATTCATGCTGAAAACACCATGTTTCGTGTTTAGCCCATAGCAAGACAACCTGAAGTTTTTTGGGATTGAGGACACTAGTAACGCAGATTCCTTATTCTTACTTAGCAATAGGCAGTGAAGTTTCCTGTATGTGAGGACTCCCATTACCCAGATTGCTACTTCAAAAACCTGATTCGTGGTTACCTCTTAGGAAGACGGCCTGTAGTTTGGGGATTGAAGACTCATATAAGGAATATTCCTTATT
>NW_006985649.1:0-686 GCF_000164805.1 Carlito syrichta
TATAACTTGCTGACTTAACTATCTGACTTAACTAGCTAGCTAGCTGACATATCAAGCTGACTTAACTAGCTAGCTGCCTAGCTACCCAGTTGACTTACCTAGCTGAAATAACTAGCGAGCCAGATGGCTACACATCCCATGTAACAAGCTCTTTTACATTAGATAGCCAGCTGGCTAGACAACTGATTTAACAAGCTGACATAACTAGCTAGACAGTTGATAAGCCAGCTGACTAAACTAGCTGACTTAACTAGCTGGTCAGCTTCTAGCCAGGTGACTTTATTACCTAGCTAATTAGATAGCCAGTAGCCTAGCAGACTGAATTAACTAGCTGATTTAAGAAGTGTCTAGCTGGCTAGCCATAAGATTTAACTAGGTAGCTGCCTAGCTAGACAGCTATATAACAAGCTGACTTAGCTAACCGACATAACTAGGTAGCCTGATGGTTAGCCAGCTGACTTAACTAGCTACCTGACTATATTTCCTGCTGGCTTGCAAGCTGGCTTAACTACCTCACTACCTAGCTAAACTACTATCCAGCGAAACTGACTTAACTAGGTGACTTAACTTGCTAGTCAGCTAGCTACCCAGCTGATTTAACTAGCTAGCTAACTGCTAGGCTGATTTAACTAACTGACTTAACTTGTTGGCCAGTTGACTTAACCTAGCTTACTTAATGAGCTAGC
>NW_006985650.1:0-802 GCF_000164805.1 Carlito syrichta
AGTTAACTCTAGGTTCAATCCAAGTTCACTGACTCCCAATATTTTTAACAATTAATATTATCAACTTAACACTATACTATAATCTATAAGTTTAGTTAAATGACTTAACTGTCAGTTATACTATTAACCTATTATGATTTAACGTAATGCCTTATAACTCAGTTAAAACTTATTCTTAAACTATAAAACTTTGCTATAATTCATATGTTTCATATGTCTAAACTTTAATTTTTATATGATCTAGTGATTGGACTTTAATACTATGCTATATCCTATTAAGCTAATACCTCATCATTAATTCTTTTATAAATCGTATAGTAATTATTATATTTGAATAATGTAGCAAAAGGAAACAAAACAGCAAGCATAAATTTACACAACTATGAGTGTATATGTATATATTTTATCCTAACAAGTCTACTCTAAAAATCAAATAGTAGCTGTCACACTCTTGAACAAGGAAATGCATGGCTGCCAAGATGGCGGCCATGGGCTGAAGCAGAGTTTCGGTAATTAACGAAACAAAAGAAAACGTTCTGCCTGGCTAGGGGCAGGGCGACAAAACTAGTTAGTTTCTAATTTTAGCCCTAGGGGAAACAGCTTTCGGGAACAAGAGCTGACTACCCAGTCTACCAGGATATAGAGGTTAAAAAATATCTAGAAAGAAGTAAAACTTAGAAAGACAGAGAAAAGTAATTCTGCTATGCACTTTCCATCACGTGTATTGAGATTTACTTATAAGTGTTACTGCCATGTATGCACACTGGTCACTAATCACACGCCATATTATAGGTATAACTGA
>NW_006985651.1:0-699 GCF_000164805.1 Carlito syrichta
TGGTCACCATATATTCCAAGGAGAAGATGGTGAGCTTTGTGGATTCAAAGAGGAAACTTGTGGACATCACTGGGCCCATCTCTACCTAAGGCAGCCTCCTGAAGTTGATGGGTTTCTATGATATGTTCACAAAGGGAATAAGAATTTCCCATAGAACAGATGACTAAGACACCAAAAAGAAAAAGAAAAAGAATCAGGCTAAAAGAAGAAACACTTGAATGTGTCTAAGGACACTGAAATAACTCTGAACATAATTCAATATATTTGGAATTTAAAATAACTTGGAGATTGAAGGTTTCAAGCATCCACTAGAAATTTGTGAAAACAGATGAAAAATTTCAACTCTCATGATGTAGAATGCTAAAAGTATGAGGCAAAATCTCTGAAAATCTAAGATGGGGGATGGTTCTGAATTTCTTGTTACTGAATTGATAGAGCCCTATCAGGCACTCACTTGGATTGACATATTAAATAATAACAGATTCCCTTAAAATAAAGACACACTTTTGTGGCTATGTTCACAAAATGGAAAACATGATCTGGAAGATGTATTTGCATTCCTTATTCATTTCAGCCTTATTCACAATTGCTAAGATCAGGAAACAACCTAAATATCTATGAATAGATGAATGCATAGGGAAAATGTGGTGCCACATATATGAGATATATAAAGCAGTCATTTTTTTTAGGAATGGGGGG
>NW_006985652.1:0-1399 GCF_000164805.1 Carlito syrichta
CAGCTGACTAAACTAGCTGACTTAAGCAAGAAGCCAGCTGGCTAGCCAGCAGACTTAACTAGCTAGCTACCTAGACAGACAGCTGCACAGACAGCTGACTTAACCAGCTGACATAACTAGCTACCAACTTAGCTAGGCCACTGGATTGCCTGCCGATTTAACTACCTAACTATGTAGCTAACCTGCTGGCCACTGAGCTGACTTAACTAGGTGACTTAACGAACTAGTCAGCTTACCTTAATAGCTGACTTAACTAGCTAGCTACCTACCTCATCAGCTGACTTAACTAACAGCTTTAACTAGCTAGTTCCCTAGCTAGCTATCATATAGCTAGTTGAATTAACTACCTGACTTAACTAGTTAGCTAGTTGACATATCTAGATGAATGACTAGCTAGATACCTAGCTAACCAGCTGACTTAAGTAGCTGAAATAACCAGTGGGCTAGCTGCCTACCCATCTGACATAATTAGCTTTTTAATAACTAGCTAGCTGGCTAGGAAACTGACATAACGAGTTAAATTAACTAGTTAGCCAGCGGGTTAGCCAGCTGACTAAACTAGCTGATTTAACTAGCTTGCCAGCTGGCTAGTTAGCTGACTTTATTGACTAGTTATTTAGGTAACCAGCAGCCTAGCCAAACAAAGTAGCCAGCTGGCTAGCCAACATACTTAACTAACTAGCTACCTATCTAGAAATCTGGATAGCCAGGTGACTTAACTAAGTGACATAACACCATAGCCTCATGGCTAGCCTGCTCACAAAACTAGCTACCTACCTACGTAGCCTGCTGGCTTGTCAGCTGCGTTAACTACTTAACTACCTAGCTAACATGTTGGCCAGTGAGCTCACTTAACTGCATGACTTAACTAGCTTGCCACCTGGCTAGCCAGCTGATTTAACTAGCTAACATTGTTTAGCTGATTTAGCTAGCCAACTGATTTAGCTAGCTAACACTGTTTTGCAGCAGTCTAGACACCTGACTTAACTAAATGACTTAACTTGCTAGCTACCTAGGTAGCCAGATGACTTAACTAGCTGACTTAACTAGCTAACTACCTAGCTAGCCAGCTGACTGGTCAGCTGATGTAACTAGCTTACTTATCCTGCTTGCCAGCTGGCTGGCCAGCCTACTTTACTAGCTGACTTATGTAGCTAGAGTGCTGACTGATGAGCTGAATTAACTAGCTGATTTAACCAGTTATCCAGCTGGCTAGCCTGCTGACTTAACTAGCTAGCTACCTAGCTAGCTGGCTGGGAAGCCAGCTGAATTAACTAGCTGACTTAACTTTCTAGCAAGCTGGCTAGCCAGCTGATGTAACTAGCTTGCTACCTAGCTAGCCAGCTGGGAAGCCAGCTGATTTAATTAGTTGACTTAAATCTGCTAGCCAACTGGCAAA
>NW_006985653.1:0-576 GCF_000164805.1 Carlito syrichta
CAACCCCCCAAATGGCTGATCCCACTTTGGTGTGGGAGTTCCTCGGGCTCACAGGCCGGTTTCTGTTGGCTTTTCTCTCCGAGATTAGAAATGTGAAGCAGACAGGCTGACCCTCTGACTCAGCAAGGAGGACCTTCTGCCAAGAAAGACCAGAGACACATCCCTCACCTAGAAACCATTCTTCCCCCCATTCACATTTTTCTTGGCTCTAGAACCAGTCTCCCTGTGAAGACAACACACCCAGTTGAGATTCTGTGTATGAGTCTGACTCTGTGGCCCAGCCTGGGGCCCAGGGACAAGACCGTTGTTCAATACCCATCTCAAAATTGCAGGCTCCATCAATCCTCCAGCCTCATGACCCGTAGTTTCTGGAATGATGGGCACCTCCACCCCAGATCCCCTCTTTGAATGGGTGCAGACAGGGATTTCCTGTGTGGCCCGGGTTGGCCTTGGGATCCTGGGTTCCAGCCATCCTTCTGCCCCGGACTCCCAAATGCTGGGATTCCAGGCATGGGTCACAGGGCTAAGCCTTCTGATTGGTTTTGATGAATGATCAAGGCTGTGTTTGGGTGCTCA
>NW_006985654.1:0-814 GCF_000164805.1 Carlito syrichta
CAGACTTAACTTGCTAGCTACCTAGCTAGAGAGCTGGATAGTCAGCTCTTAACTAGCTGACATAATTAGATAGCATGATGGCTAGCCAACTCACTTAACTAGCTACCTACCTACATACACTGCTGGCTTTCCAGCAGACTTAACTACCTCACTACCTAACTAACCTGCTGGTCAGCGAACTGATGTAGCTAGATGATGTAAGTTGCTAGCCAGTTGGATAGCCAGCTGACTTAACTAGTTAGCTAACCAGCTAGTAAGCTGGTTAGCCAGCTGGCTTAAATAACAGATTTGACAAGCTAGCCAGCTGACTTAACTAGCTGACTTAGCTAGCTAGACAGTTGGCTGGCTATCTGAATCAACTAGCTGATTAACCAGCTACCAAGCTGGCTAGTCTGGTGAATTAACTAGCTAGCTACATAGCTAGCCAGTTGAGAAGACAGCTGAATTATATAGCTGACTTAACTAGCTAGACAGCTGGATAGCCAGCTGACTTAACTAGCTTGCTACCTAGCTAGTCAGTTGGCTATTCAGCTGACTTAACTAGTTGACTTAACCAGTTAGACAACTGACTATCCAGCTACTCAACTGCCTGACATAACTAGTTAGCCAGCTGGCTAGCCAACTGATTTAACTAGATTGCTACATAGCTAGCCAGCTAGCCAGCTGACCTAACTAGCTAACTTAAACAGCTGGCCTGCTTTCTACTTAACTGAATTAACTAGTTTGCTATATAACTAGCCACCTGGCTAGCCAACTGACTTACCCAGGTGAGTTTATCTAGCTGGCCTGCTGTTCTAGCCAGCTGACTTAAGTA
>NW_006985655.1:0-731 GCF_000164805.1 Carlito syrichta
CAACTACCTCATACTCCATTTCGAGTATGGAAACAAACTCGAAAACCTAAAGGAAATGGAGAATGTTCTGACATCACAAACCTTCCCAGGTTGAAACAAGAAGAAATTGATACCCTAAATAGACCAATAACAACCCAGGAACTCGACTGTGTCAGAAGAAAACTGCCTACAAATAAAGTCCTGGACCAAATGGCATTCCAGCGGAATTCTACAAAACATACAAGGAGGACCTGATATCATTCCTGTTGAAAATATTCCAGGCAATATAGAGAGATGGAACCCTCCATAAATCATTTTATGAAGCTAACATCACACTGATGCCCAAACCAGGTAAAGATCCAACAAAGAAAAAGAACTACAGGTCAATATTCTTGATGAACGTAGATTCTAAAATTTTCAATGAGATCCTAGCAAACTGTGTCCAAGAACACCTCTCAAAAATCATCCAACACGATCAAGTAGGCTTCATCCCCAGAATGCAGGGCTGGTTTTACATTTGTAAGACCATAAACATAATTATATGCATCAACAGATGTGAAAAGTAAAGCCATGTGATTGTATAATTAGATGCACAAAAGGCTTTCGATAAAATCCAACACCCCTCTTAATAAAAACCCTTGAACAACTAGGCAAAGGTGGAACATACATCAAAATAGTAAGAGCCATCCAAGAGAAACCCACAGCCAGCATACTGCTAAAGAGACAGATAGTGGAACCATTTTCCCTGAAAA
>NW_006985656.1:0-792 GCF_000164805.1 Carlito syrichta
ATGGCTCACATTACTGCTTCTCTAAGGAATAACAAATCAAGCGGTGATCTTGCCGAAATCATTCACGATCATTTACTTTCTCCTGTTTTCATCATGAAAGTTCTTGGTCCAATAAACAATGCCTAATTCATCTCCACACGTGATTTTGAAATGAATCTATTTCCAATATCTTCCTTTATTTGAAACATCCCATTGACTCAACTCATTGTCTGTTTTAGTGAGAATATGTCATTTCTCTATAGGTATTCTTCTCAGCAGTTTTTTCCACCACAACCCTAGATCAACATGAACAATGTGTTTTAGGCTTTCATTTTATTTTGTTTTTGTTAAAATATAAAATTATAAAGTACATAAATCTTAAGCACACATGTTAGTGTATACATGTACATATATATACATATGTGTATATACACACACATGCACAAAAGTAAACACCTCACAGAGTAAGATATAGAATATTTCTGACACCCAGAAATATGTTTCCGATCCCTTCTGAGTCAATAATCCCCCAGAGTTACCCACTTCTTCTGACTTTTATTATTATAGATGGATTAATCTTGCCTATGCTTGAATCAACATTGAATTGTGGTGTATTTCACTTAGCATACCTGTGCAATTTATTTCTGCTGTTGTGTATACCAGTAGTGTATTCTTTTTTATTGCTAAAATTACCTTATAGCATTCTCTACCCTTAAATAAGTCAGACACAGGGAGATTTGTACCTCTTGTTCTCAGGAACAAACCTAATACTGCTATGTCCAGCTATGAACATTGTTCCCCAATGAATTCAAA
>NW_006985657.1:0-723 GCF_000164805.1 Carlito syrichta
ACTATATATTTTGTGTATTCCTACCTCATGTATTTTATGACTACCTCATGTATTTTATGAAATCTTAGTACTTTGAATCCTACCTCAGACCCCGTAGAATTAGGCATATGTCGGGTTTTAAGCAGTGTTTGTATTTAGAATCCTCGGGTTAAGCATTGTCAAACCCAAACCAGTAGGCTAACTTATGCTTTTACAACGGGATGTAAAGGATAAAGCGATAAGCCTCTTTCAAACATTCCTACAAGGTGGCACCAGACTTAGAGGAGCCACCTCCTCTCTAGGTGGGCTTTATCACCGGTTTATATCTCAGTGATAATTTACAGCAGTGGCTATGTAAACCTGCAGGGAACAAAGACCTTTATAAAAGTAACTGCCTTGCTATTATAAGCTTGCTATTATAAATTCCCAGAATTAGTATATGATTTTCTACCCCACATTCACTGTATGTATTTGCAGCATTCATATTTAAAACTTTGTTAAGTTTGGCTTTTGTTGTCCCATAATGACTATGCAAAAGTTAAGCAAACAAGCTTTCCTAAGTAAGCCTTGGGCTGGATCGGTAAACTAAAAGGGCTAATGTAACCCTTTGTCTGCCGGCCCAGGTTACTTCATAAACCGAGATTGTATGGACCTAACTTATCTAACATTTCACTCGACCCATTACGTGGGTTTCTGTCAATCACGGGCAGCACTCACCAATACCAGGTATTCCCGTACCCATTA
>NW_006985658.1:0-693 GCF_000164805.1 Carlito syrichta
TCTTATTTTTCCTGGCTCAAAATCTAGTCACCTTTTGAACACATCATGCACAGTTGAGAATCTGTGTACAATTCTGATATTTTTGGAGAAATAATCTGGCTCTGTGGCCCAGACTGGGTCCCAGGGATATGACCGTCGTTCACTGCCAGCTTCAAAATTATGAGCTCTGGAGATCCTCCAGCCTCCTGAGTGGCCAGGATGACAGGCACAATGATCCCAGCCCCCCTGTTTGGATGGGTATGGAGATGGGGTATCCATTCATGGCCCAGGCTGGCCTGGAACTCCTGGGTTCCAGCCATCCTTCAGCCTCGTCCTTCCAGTGCGCTGGGATCCCAGCTGTGGGCCACCATGCCAGAACTTCTGGTTCATTTTCAATGAAGGTTTGAGGTCCGCCTCCGGGGATCAGCCTCATTATCACAGCATATGGGGAGGCCGAGGCCAGTGGTCAGCCTGAGCGCATGGCTCAGAGACATGCCCAGGCAACTCGGCGAGACCTCATCTCTACCCTTCATCCCAAATGAGCCGAGCATGTGGTGTGCACCTGTAATTCCATCTCCTCAGAAAGCCAGGCATGATGGCTCACCGGAGTCTGACAGGCCAAAGGCTGTGGTGGCCGGACATGAGCCACCGTCCCTCCAGTCTGGGTGACAGAGTGAGATTCCAACTCAAAAGAAAAAAGAAGAGCATCCATTT
>NW_006985659.1:0-578 GCF_000164805.1 Carlito syrichta
GAGACTAGTTCTGCGGACAAAGCAACAAAAATTAGTAGGCATAAATGGGTATAATGAAAATCAGAGTCGGCTCCATATTCTTAATGCTAAAACAATAACTCAAAGACTCCACTGCCCCTAAGGGTCTGTATTAGAATCCTATTGCTACTATAACAATCTACTGTAAACATAGTAGCAAAAAGCAACACAAACTTATTATCTTACACTCAGTATATTTTTAACCAGACTTTATATAAAATAATAAAGTTTTTCAGTGTGCTATTAAATATAAATTTTAAGTCAAAGATAACCAGATGTTGTAATAAGCTTCTGGCATAAGTACAGAACCTTCTCAAAAATAAACTTCCGATATGCACATATGTGGTTATGCCTTGGGATGCCTGTGTGTGTGTGTGTGTGTGTGTGTGTGTGTGTGTGTGTGTGTGACAGAGAGAGAGAGAGAGAGAGACTATGTAATTAGCTACAATGTTATCCTATTGTGTGTAATATATCCTATGTAACTAAGTATAGGCTGTCTTACTTATTACAGCATAAATTTTGAGATCAGCAGTAAAAAAGGATAAGACTGCTAGGATTGA
>NW_006985660.1:0-939 GCF_000164805.1 Carlito syrichta
CAGCTGGATAGGCAGGTGGCTAGCTGTGAAGCAAGCTAGTTAATTCACCTAGTTAAAAAGCAGGCAAGCTAGATAAGACAGCTAGTTAAGCCAGCTGGCTATCTTGGTAGTGACCTAGTTAAGTCAATTTGCTAGCCAGTTGACTGCCTGACTAAGTCAGTTAGTTAAGTCAGCTGGCTATCCAGGTGGCTAGAGATGAAGAGAGCTATTTAAGTCATCTTCTGGCTAACTGGATAACTAGTTAATTCAGCTAGTTTAGTCACCTGTCTGGACAGCTGTCTAGCTCATTAATCAACTAGTTAAGTCAGCTAGCTAACCAGCTGGCTAGCTAGTTAAGTCACCTTGTTAAGTCAGTTGGTTAGCCATCTCGCTAGCTAGTTAGAAAGCTAGTTAAGTCAGATGGCTAGACAGCTAGACAGCTGGCTAGCTAGTTATATCAGCTATTTATATCAGCTGTCTAGCTAGGTAGCTAGCTAATTAAGTCAGCTAGTTTTGTCAGTTAGCTGGCTAGTTAAGTCAGCTAGGTAAGTCCGTTACCTAGCTATATAGCTAGCTAGGTATCTAGCTAGTTATTTAAGCTAGTAAAGTCAGCAGGTTAGCTAAGTAGCTAACTAGTTAAATCAGATAGTTAAGTCAGCTGTCTAGTTGGTAGCTAACTAGTTAAATCAGCTGGCTAACAACCTGGCTAGCAAGTTGGGTCACCTCTGCAAGTCAGCTCGCTAGCTAGCTGGATAGCTAGGTAGCTAGATTGTTAATTCAGCTGGCAAGCATGCAGGATACGTATGTAGCTAACTAGTTAAGTCAGCTGGCTAGTCACCTGGCTAGTTAGTGATGTCAGCTAGTTAAATCAGCTGGATACCCAGCTGGCTAAAGTGTTAAGTAACCTAGTTGAGTCAACTGGCTAGCCAGTTGGCTAGCTGGTTAAGTCTGCTAGTTAAG
>NW_006985660.1:1868-5292 GCF_000164805.1 Carlito syrichta
CCTAGTCGGCTCCCTCGTCTGCCTACTGATCAGCAAATTAGTTGGCTCACTCACCAGCAAACAGGTCAACTAACTTGTCGGCATGCTTGTAAGCAAACAGGACAGCTAACTAGTTGCCTGCTCACCAGCCGACTTGTTAAGTCAGCTCACCAGTTGACTCACTCGCCGGTCAACTAGTTAAGGCATCTCACCAGTTGGCTCACTCACCAGTCAACTAATTAAGTTGGCTAACCGATCGGCTCACTCGCCGGACAACTTGTTAATTCTTCTGAGCAGTTGACTCACTCGCCAGCCAACTAAATTTGGATGACCCTTTAGCTCACTTAACTAGTTGGCCGACTACTTAAGTCAGCTGACAGGTCAGCTACCTAGCAGGCTGACTAGATAAATCAACTCACCTGTCAGCTCACTCTCTGACTGACTTGTTAAGTCACATAACAAGTATGCCAACTAGCCTGCCAACTAGATAAGTCAGCTAACCAATCGACCTACTAATCGACCAACTTGTAAGTGGAACAGTTTGCTCAGCTAACTTGTCGGCCAACAAGTTAGGTCAGCTAACTAGTTGGCCAACTAGTCGGAAGACTAGTTGGGTCAGCAAACCAGCAGGCAACAAGATAACCTTGCTAGCTTGTGGGGTAACTAGTTAGTCAGCTAGTTAACACAGGTAACTAGTCAGCAGACAATTTGGCTGAATTGTTAAGGCAGCTAGCTAGTAGGCCGAGTTGTCAGCCAACGTGTTAAACCAGCTAAGTAGTCTGCCGACTCGTCAGTCAAAAATTAAGTCACCTTGCTAACACATTAACCAACTAGTTAAGGCAGCTAGTTAAGTCATTTAACGAGTTAAAACAGTTAACTAACTCGTTAACCAACTCATTAAGTCAGCTAAGGTATTTCGTTTTACAACTAGTTAAGTTAGCTACCTAAGTCAGCTAGCTCACTAGATAGCTAACTATTTAAGTCAGCTACTTATGTCTGCTACCTAACCAGTTAGCTAATTATTAAATCAGCGAGTTATTCAGCTAGTCGAATAGTTAGCTAACTATTTACTTCAGGTAGTTAAGTCAGCTAGCTAGCTAGTTAAGTAAGCCAGTTAAGTCAGCTAGCTAAATAGTTAAGTCAGCTACCTAAGTAAATTAGTTAAGTCAGCTTTTTCAATTAGACAGCTGGTTAAGACAGCTAGCTAAGTTACCTAACGAGTTAAGTCAGCTGGTCGTGTCAGTTAGCTAGCTTGTTAGCTAAAAAGTTAAGACAGATGATTAAGCCACCTAGTTAGCATGTTATATAAAAGTAAGCTAACTTGTTAGCTAGCTGGTTAAGTCAGCAAGCTATCCTAGGCAGCAAACTATTTAAGTCAGCTTGTTAGCTAGATATCTAGCTAGCTAGCTAACAATTTAAGTCAGCTGGCTAGCTAGGTAGCTAGCTACTTAAGTCAACTAGTTAAGTCAGCAGGCTAGCCAGTTGGCTAGCTTGGTAGTGAGCTAGTTAAGTCAGTTGGCTAGCTAGCTGGTTAACTGGTTAATTCAGCTAGTTAAGAGAACTGGCTAGCCAACTTGCAAGGTAGTTAACTAGATAGTTTAGTCAGCTAGATAGTTAACTGCCTAGGTAGTGATGTCAGCAAGTAAAGTCACCTGGCTAGCCAACAGGCTAGCTGGTTAAGACAGCTAGTTTAGTCAACTGTCTAGCCAGCTGACTATGTAGGTAGCTAGCTGGATAAGTCAGCATGCTAGCCAGCAGGCTAGCTCTTCATTGCACCTAGTTAATTTAGCTGGCTAGCCTGCTAGCTAGGTAGTTAGCAAGATAGTTAAGTGAGCCAGCTAGCAAGCTTGCAAACGTAAGTCAGCTAGGTAAGTCAGCTGGCTAACCAGCTGACTAACCGGTTAACTCAGCTATATAAAGCAGCTGGCAACCAGTTGGCTAGCTAGTTAAGTCAACTCATTATGTCAGTTGGCTATCCAGCTGGTTAGGTAGTTAAAAAGCTAGTAAAGTAAGATGGCTAGCCATCTGGTTAACTAGTTATTTCAACTGGTTAAGCCAGGTGGATAGCTAGGTTGGTAGCTGGTTAAGTCAGCTTGTAAGTCAACTTGTTTGTTAGTTAAGTCAGGGAATTTAGTCAGCTGGCTTGCCAGCTGGTTAGCTGGGTAGCTAGCTAGTTAAGTCAGCTGGCTAGAGAGTGAGCTAGCTAGTTAAGTAACCTGGTTAAATCAGCTCACAAGCCAGTTGGTTAGATAGGTAGCTAGGCAGGTAAGTCAGCTGGGAAGCCAACGGGCTACGTAGGTAGCTAGCTAGTTAAGTCAGCTGGCTAGCTAGGTAGCTAGGCAATTAGGTCAGCCTGCTAGCCAGCTGGCTAGCTAGTTAAGTCACCTAGTTAAGTCACCTGGCAAGACAGCTTGCTAGCTAGCTAATTAAGTGAGCTGGCTAGACAACTGGCTAGCTACTTAAATCAACTAGTTAATTCAGCTGGCTAGCCACCTGGCTAGCTATATAGCAAAATAGATAATTCAGCTGACTAACAAGCAGGCCAGCTATTTACATCAGCTACTTAAGTCAGCTGGGTAGCCAAATGGTTAGCTCGGTAGCGAGCTAGTTAATTAAGTTGGCTAGCTAGTTGGCTATCTAATTAACTCAGCTAGTTAAGTCAACTGGCTAGCAAGATATCTAGCTAGGTAGAGAGTTAGTTAAGTCAGGTTGCTAGCCAGCTGGCTAACTAGTTAAGTCAGCTAGCAGCCTAGAGAGGTACAGAGCTAGTGAAGTCAGCTGGTATCCAGCTAGATAACTAGCTAATCCAGGTAATTTAGTCACCTGGCTGGCTTGCTGCTAGCTCATCAATCAACTAGTTAAGTCAGCTGGATAACCAGTTGCCTAGCTAGTTAAGTCACCTCGTTAAGTCACTTGGCTACCCAGCTCGCTAGCTAGATAAAAAGCTGGTTAAGTCAGATGGCTAGAGAGCTGGCTAGCTAGTTATATCAGCTAGTCAATTCAGCTGGCTAGCTAGGCAGCTAGCTAGTTAATTCAGCTAGTTATGCCAGCTAGCAGACTAGTTAAGTCAGCTAGATAAGTCAGCTAGCAAGCTAGATGGCTAGCTAGGTATCTAGCTAGTTACCAACTAGTAAAGTGAGCTAGCTATCTAGGTAGCTAGCTAGTTAAGTCAGCTAGTTAAGTCAGCTGGATATCTAGTTAAGTCAACTAGGTTAAGGAAGCTGGCTAGAAATCTGGCTAGCTAATTAAGTCAGCTAGTTAAGTCAGCTTGCTAGCCAGCTGAATACATAGTTAGCTAGATAGTTAAGTCAGCTGGCAAGCATTGGGAAAAGTATGTAGCTAACTATTTAAGTAAACTGGCTAGCCACCTGGTTAGCTAGTGAGGTGGGCTAGTTAAACAGCTGGCTAGCCAGCTGGCTAATGAGTCCAGTCACCTCGTTGAGTG
>NW_006985660.1:5312-7342 GCF_000164805.1 Carlito syrichta
TTAAGACAGCTAGCTAAGTTAGCTAACAAGTTAAGTCAGCTGGTTGTGTCAGCTAGCTCGTTAGCTAACAAGTTAAGACAGATGATTAAGCCACCTAGTTAGCACGTTATATAACAAGTAAGCTAACTTGTTAGCTAGCTGGTTAAGTCAGCAAGCTATCCTAGGCAGCAAACTATATAAGTCAGCTTGTTAGCTAGATATCTAGCTAGTTAGCTAACAATTTAAGTCAGCTGGCTAGCTAGGTAGCTAGCTAGTTAGCTAACTATTTAAGTCAACTGACTATCTAGGTAGCTAGCTACTTAAGTCAACTAGTTAAGTCAGCAGGCTAGCCAGTTGGCTAGCTTGGTAGCAGGCTAGTTAAGTCAGTTGGCTAGCTAGCTGGTTAACTGGTTAATTCAGCTAGTTAAGAGAACTGGCTAGCCAACTTGCAAGGTAGTTAACTAGATAGTTTAGTCATCTAGTTAACTGCCTAGGTAGTGATGTCAGCAAGTAAAGTCACCTGGCTAGCCAATAGGCTAGCTGGTTAAGACAGCTAGTTTAGTCAACTGTCTAGCCAGCTGACTATGTAGGTAGCTAGCTGGATAAGTCAGCATGCTAGCCAGCAGGCTAGCTGTTCATTGCACCTAGTTAATTTAGCTGGCTAGCTTGCTAGCTAGGTAGTTAGCAAGATAGTTAAGTGAGCCAGCTAGCAAGCTTGCAAACTTAAGTCAGCTAGGTAAGTCAGCCGGATATCTAGGTAAGTCAACTAGTTAAGGAAGCTTGGCTAGAAATCTGGCTAGCTAATTAAGTCAGCTAGTTAAGTCAGCTGCTAGCCAGCTGAATACATAGTTAGCTAGATAGTTAAGTCAGCTGGCAAGCATTGGGAAACGTATGTAGCTAACTATTTAAGTAAACTGGCTAGCCACCTGGTTAGCTAGTGAGGTGGGCTAGTTAAACAGCTGGCTAGCCAGCTGGCTAATGAGTCCAGTCACCTCGTTGAGTCAGCTGGCTAGCTAGTTAAAGCAACTATTTAAATTAGCTGGATGGCCAGCTGGGTAGCTGGGTAGCAAGCTAGTTAAGTCAGTTGGCTAGCCAGCTGGCTAACTAGTTACATCATTAGTTAATTCAGCTGGCTTCCCAACTGGCTAGCTAGGTAGATAGCTAGTTGAGTCACTGGTTAAATCAGTGAGTTAATTCAGCTGGCCAACCAGCTGGATAGATAAGTAAGATAATTAAGTCAGCTGGTTAGCCAGCTGGCTAACTGGTTAAGTCAGCTAGTTAAGTCAGCTGGCCATCCAGCTATCTAGCTAGGTAGCTAGCTACTTCGATCATCTAATTAAGTCAACTGGCTAGCGGCAAAGCTACCTAGATAATTCAGCCAGATAAGTCAGCCGGCTAGCTAGTTAATACAGTTAGTTAAGTCAGTTGGCTAGCCAGCTACCTATCAGGGTAACTATCTACTTAAGTCAGCTCGCTACCCAGCTGGCTAGATAGTTAAGTCACCTAGTTAAGTCAGTTCACTGGCCAGCAGGTTAGCTAGTTAGTTAAGTAAAGTCAGCTGGAGAGCCAGCAGGCTATGTAGGTAGGTAGCTACTTAAGTCAGTTGTCTAGTATTTAGGTTATCTAGTTATGTCAGGTAGTTAAGTCAACTGGCTATCCAGCTGTCTAGCTTTTAGATGGGTAGTCAAATCTACTGGCTAGCCAGCTGGCTACGTCATTAAATCAGCTAATTAAATCAGCTGGCTAGGCTGCTGGCTAGCTTGGTAGCTAGATAATAAAGTCAAGTGGTTAGACAGCTGGCCAGCTCATTAAGTCATCTATTTAGTCAGCTGGCTAGCCAGCTGGTTAGCTAGTTAGATCAGCACGTCAATTCAGTTGTCTAGCCAACTGGCTAGATAGTTAAAAAGTTATTTACGTCAGATGGGCAGCCAGCTGGCTTGCAAGTTATTTCAGCTAGTTAAGTCAACTGGCAACCTAGGAAGCTAGCTAGTTAAGTCAGTTAGATATGTCAGCTGGCTAGCTAATTACGTCAGCTAGTTAATCAGCTAGGT
>NW_006985660.1:7977-9077 GCF_000164805.1 Carlito syrichta
CGAGTTAAGTAAGCTGACTGGTCAGCTGGCTAGCTGGTTAAGTCAGCTAGTTAAGTCAGCTGGCTAGCCAACTGTCTAGGTAGGTAGCTAGCTAATTAAGTCAGCTGGCTAGCTGTCTTGCTAGCTAGTTAGGTCCGTAAGTTAAGTGAAGCTTCTTAGACGACTGGCTCACTAGGTCTCTGGCTAGTTAAGCCAGCTGGCTAGCTGGATGGCTATCTAGTTATGTCAGCTAATTAAGACATCTGGTTAGCCGACTGGCTAGCTAGGTGGCTGGCAAGTTAAGCCGACTGGTTAGCAGGTTGTTCAGGTAAGTGGTCAGCTAGTTATGATGGCTGGCTTGCCGGCTGACCTGCAGGGTGTCTAGCTCGTCAAGCTGGCTATCTATACCACTGTCCAAACAGCCTGCTGGCTATTTAAGCTGGCTGACTAGCCAGGTGGCCAGGCTGTTGGCTAGATTCCCAGCTGTTTAGCCAGCTAGCCAGCCAGTTATCTAGTTAAGAATGCTGGCTAGCCGTTTAGACAACAAGGTAGCTAGCTAGTTAAGTCAACTGGCTAACCAGCTAGCCATTGAACTAGTTAGTCAGCTGGTTAAGTCAACTAACTATCCAGCTAGCTACTTAAGTGAGCTAGCAAGTCAGTTAACTATTCAGGTACCTAGTTAAGTCAGCTAGCCAGTCAGGTTGCTAGTCAGCTAGCCAGTTAAGTCAGCTAGCTATTCAGCTATCTAATCAGGTAGTTAGTTAAGTCAGCTAGCCATCTAACTAGCCAGTTAGCTTGCTAGTTATGTCAGCTAGCTATAGAGCTAGATACCTTGTTTGCTAGATAGTAATGCCAGCTAGATAGCCAGCTAGCTAGTCAGCTAGCTAGTTAAGTCAGCTAGCAAATCACCTAGTTACTTAGCTAACTAGTCGGCTAGCAAATCATCTAGCTGGTGAGCTAACTAGTGGGCTCCATCGCTTTCCATCAGGTCAGTTAACTAGTCTGCTTGCTCGCAGACTAGTTAACGAGTAGCGAGCTAACAGGTAAGCAAACTAGTTGGCGAGCATGCCTGCCAACAGGTCAACTAACTTGTCTGCTTGCTCACAGGCCAACAATTTAAC
>NW_006985661.1:0-630 GCF_000164805.1 Carlito syrichta
GTGGGGAAAATGTGATTCAGAATAAATGTTGATTACAGCATCCACCAACAGATGTATGAGCACACAGGAAGCTATTTCCTACTGTCTTGCAATCTGTCTGTTCACCAAGGTGTAGCTTGTGTCCCTGGAGCAAAAGGAAGTATAAAAGAGGAAAATAATGGAGGACGGGGGTTCAATAGGAAGTTAGAAAGTGAGAAGAGTGAGAGAGAAAACAGACATACATACCAGCTACCTGGTGAAAAAGAGACACAAGGCTGGAGAGAAGTGAAAAAAAAAATACAGAAGGAAAATTTCCTGAAGAATACTGGTAGCTACACAGAGACAGTCCAATATGATCATGAAACAGATAGTGTAAGTTAGAAAGCAAACAATAGTGACAAAACATACAGTCAGAATGATAAAACCAAAGGTCAAAATAAAAGATCAGACTAGTTCTGTAAACTTTCCTTTGTGGCTAAAGTCACTTGAGCTCTGATATCCAGCCTCTCCCCTTTGTTTTTGTTGCAGGCAACTAGCCTGCTGCCTGGGAGGTCTGTGACTCTTAGTTGTCTCAGTCTGTTTCAGTGTAGGGGAGGGGCTTTGTCTCTTGTTTAGTGATGTCACTGTGAGAATCCAAGGTGGAGGCTCTGA
>NW_006985662.1:0-3104 GCF_000164805.1 Carlito syrichta
CTAGCTTGTTGAGTCAACTAGTTAAGATGGCTTTCTAGCAAGATTTCTAGCTATTTAGCTAGCTAGTTATTTCAGCTAGTAAATTCAGCTGGCTAGCTAGGTAGCTAGCTAGTTAAGTCTGCTAGTTAAGTCAGCTGGCTAGTCAGCTGCCTAGTTGGGCAGCTAGCCCACTTGTTAGCTAGGTAACTAGGTAGTTATGTCAGTTGTTAAGCCAGCAGGATATGTAGGTAGCTATTTAGTCAAATCAGTTGGCTAGAAACCTGGCTACCTACAGGTGTCAGTTAGTTAACTCAGCTGGCTAGCCAGCTTGCTGAATAGTTATGTCAGCTAGTTGAGTCAGCTAGCTAGCCAGCTGGCTAGCTAGTTAACTAAGCTACTTAACTAAAGTGGCTATCCAACAGGCTAGCTAGGTAGCTCGGTAGTTAAGTAAGCAGACTAGCCAGCTAACTAGCTCATTAAGACAGGTAGTTAAGTCAGCTTGATAGCCACCTGATTGGTTGGTAGCTAGCTATTGTCAGCTGTGTTAAGTAAGTTGGCCAGCTGGATGGCTAGCTAAGTGGCCAACTAGTAAAGCCAGCTTGCTAGCCGGATGTCTATCTAGTTAAGTCAGTGAGTTTAGTCAGCTGGTTAGATGGCTGGCTAGCTAGATGGCTGGCAAGTTATCCCGCCTTGTTAGCAAGCTGGTCAAGTAGGTGGCCAGCTAGATAAGCCGGCTGACTATCTGGCTGACCAGTAGAGTGTCTGGCTAGTTAAGCCAGCTGGTTATTCCAATGTCCAGTCTGTCGGCTGGCTATTAATGCCAATTGGATAGCCAGATGGCAAGCCTGCTAGCTAGCTAGTCGGTTGCCTAGCCAGCTAGCCAGCCAGGTATCTAGTTAGTTAATACATGTGGCTAGCCATGTAGTCAACAAGGTAGCTAGCTAGTTAAGTCAGCTGGATAGCCAGTTAGCCAGCCAACTAGCTAGCCAGCCAGTTAAGTCAGCTAGCTAGGCAGATAGCTAGTTAAGTGAGCTAGCAAATCAGCTAACTATTCAGCTGCCTAGTTAAGTCAGTTAGCTAGTCACTTTACTAGTCATCTAGCTAGTTAAGTCAGCTAGTCAGCTAGCTAGTCAGATAGTTAGTTAAGTCAGCTAGCAAATCAGTTAGTTACTTAGGTAACTAGTTGGCTAGCAACTTGGTGAGCTAACTAGTGGGCTCCCTCGCTTTCCATCAGATCAGCTAACGTTCAGGCTCACTCGACTGCCAACCTGTCAGCAAACTAGTTGGCTCACACACCAGCCAACAGGTCAAATAACTTGTTGGCTCGGTCACAGGCCAACAGGTCTGCTAACTAGTTGGCTCGCTCGACAGATGACTAGTTAAGTCAGCTCACTGGTCGGCTCATTAGCTGGCCGACTAGTTATGGCAGCACATGTGTCGGCTCACTTGCTAGCAGTCTAGTTAAATCGGTTCACAAGTCGGCTCTTTCACCAGCAAACTAGTTAAGTCGGAACACCCGTCTGCTCACTCACTGGCCAACTAATTAAGTCAGTGAACCTTTCGGTGTACTAGCCAACCAACTAGTTTAATCAGCTAACCAATCGGCCGACTAGGGGGCCAACATGTCAACCAACAAGTTAGGTCAGCTAAATAGACGACCAGCTAGTTAGGTCAGTGAACTACCCAGTCATATACTTACCCAAACTCACTATGGGGCCAACTTGTCAGCCAACTATTTAAGCAAGCTAAATAGTCGGTCAATTAGTCAGCCAACTTGATAAGTCAGGAAACAAGTTGGTCAAGTAGTCAGCAAATGTGCTAAACCAGCTAGCTAGTTAGCCGACTCAACAGTCAACAAGTTAAGTCACCTAGCTAACTCGTTAACCAACTAGTTAAATCAGCTATTTAAATCGCTTACCAACTAGTTAAAACAGTTATTTAACTCATTAACCAACTCGTTAATTCAGCTAGCTATCTCCATACCCAACTAGTTGTCAGCTAGTTAAGTGAGCTAGCTAACAAGGTAGCTAGCTAAGTAAGCTAGCTAAGTCACCTAGCTCACTAGTTAGCTAATTATTTAAGTCAGCTACTTAAGTCTGTTACCCACATAGTCAGTTAATTAATTAAGTCAGCTCATTACTCAGCTAGTTAAATAGTTAGCTAACTATTTAATTCAGGTAGATAAGTCAGCTAGCTAACTAGTTAAGTCAGTCAGTGAACTCAGCTAGCTAAGAAGTTAAGTCAGCTTGCTAAGTCAGCAAGTTAAGTCAGCTTCTAATTTAGTCAGCTGGTTAAGACAGCTAGCTAGCTAGTTAGCTAAAGGTTTAAGTCAGCAGGTTGAGTCTGGTAGTTAGTTAGTTAAGTGATGTGTTAAGTCAGCTGGTTGTCACCTAACTAGCTAGTTAGCAAACGAGTTGAGTCAGCTGGTTCAGTAGGCTAGCTAGCTAGTTAGCTAACGAGTTAAGTCAGCTGGATTGTCAGCTAGCTAGCTAATAGCTAACGAGTAAAGTCAGCTGGATGAGTCAGCTAGCCAGTTCATTAGCTAACGAGATAAGTCAGATGATTAAATCATGCAGCTAGCACGTTATGTAACTATTAAGCTAACCAGTCCTAGCTGGTTAAGTGAGTGAGCTACCAAGGCAGCTTACTATTTAAGTCAACTTGTTAGCTAGGTAGCTATCTAGTTAGCTAACTATTTATGCCAACTGAGTAACTAGGTAGCTCGCTAGTTAGCTATTTAAGTCAGCTGGCTAGCTAGGTAGCTGCTAGTTAAGTTACTTACTTAAGTCAGCTCTCTAGTCAGCTGGCTAGCTAGGTAGTGAGCTAGTTAAGTCAGTTGGCTAGCCAGCTTGCTAGCTGGTTAATTCAGCTAGTTAAGACAGCTGGCAAGCCAACTCCCTAGGTAGGTAGCTAGCTAGTTAAGTCAGCTAGATAGCTACCTGGCTAGATAGTGATGTCAGCGAGTTAAGTCAGCTGGCTAGCCAACTGGCTAGCTGGTTTAGTTAGCTAGTTTAATCAGCTGTCTAGCTAGCTGGCTAGGTAGGTAGATAGCTATATAAGACAGCTTGCTAGCCAGCAGGATCATTGTTCAACTTAGCTAGTTAAGTCAGTCGATAGTCTGCTGG
>NW_006985663.1:0-747 GCF_000164805.1 Carlito syrichta
CAGTGAAGGATACACCTACCTCTCTGGGGCCTATCTACAGAATTCTTCTGTCTAGGAAATGAGAAATGTTGGGAGCATTTCTGCCTCCAAGTAGCCCACTAAAATTGATATTCCTGAAGTCCCATGACGTCAGAGACAAGTCTTTTGATTCCTGATGAACCAGCTTTCATGTCATTGTATGTAATGTGTAAACCTGTGTATAAAACTACATTAAAAATAAAACGTGAGCCGGGCTCGGTGGCTCAGCCTGTAATCCCACGCCTTTGGGAGGCTGAGGTGAATGGATTGCCTGAACCCGCGGGTTTGAGACCTGCCAGGGCAGGCGAGACCTTATCTCTACAATAAAAAAATCAAAAAATTAGCCGGGCGTGGTAGCACGTGCCTGTATTTCTGGCTACTCGGAAGGCTGAGGTGGAAGGATCACTGGAGCCCAGCAGGTCGAGGCTGCGGTGGCCGGGAGTGGCCACTGCACTCCAGTCTGGGTGACAGAGTAAGACTCCAATTCAAAAATAAATAAATAAATAAATAAATAAATAAATAAATAAATAAATAAATAAATAAAACGTGGTTCGTATCACATGTTCCAATGGATTTTATTTGTGATTCTAAAATATGCAATACTCTCAGCAAACTTAAAAACATAATCATGGAATTGAGACCTTATTATGGTAATCTGTGAAGAATTTACCTCTATAGCTTTATTACATGTGAGTTCATCAGCACCTTTTGTAAAAAAAAGTGTGGGGG
>NW_006985664.1:0-733 GCF_000164805.1 Carlito syrichta
AGGTGCTTAAACACTACCCAGTTCAGTGGGACTTCCTTCAAGATTAGTGCCCTGATGCCAGGGCAGGATTCTGCCAGCCTTATAGATACTTAGTCATTAAACATTTACTCGGTGATCTCTGTGTCTTTTGTTTCTCTTGAATTCACTGGGGAACAATATTCATAGCTGGACATAGCAGTATTTAGGTTTTGTTCCTGAGAACAAGAGGTACAAATCTCCCTGTGTCTGACTTATTTAAGGGTAGTGAATGCTATAAGGTAATTTTAGCAATAAGAAAGAATACACTACTGGTATACACAACAGCAGAAATAAATTGCACAGGTATGCTGAGTGAAATATACCACAATTCAATGTTGATTCAAGCATAGGCAAGATTAATCCATCTATAATAATAAAAGTCAGAAGAAGTGGGTAACTCTGCGGGATTATTGACTCAGAAGGAATTGGAAACATATTTCTGGGTGTCAGAAATATTCTATATCTTACTCTGCGAGGTGTTTACTTTTGTGCATGTGTGTGTATACACGTATGTATATATATGTACATGTATACACTAACATGTGTGCTTAAGATTTATGTACTTTATAATTTTATATTTTAACAAAAACAAAATAAAATGAAAGCCTAAAACATATTGTTCATGTTGATCTACGGTTGTGGTGGAAAAAACTGCTGAGAAGAATACCTATAGAGAAATGACATATTCTCACTAAAACAGACAATGCGTTGAGTC
>NW_006985665.1:0-6905 GCF_000164805.1 Carlito syrichta
CACTGACATCACTAGCTAGCAAGGTAGCTATCTAGCTGACTTAACTATCTAGTTAACTAACTTGCAAGATGGCTAGCCAGTTCTCTTAACTAGCTGAATTAACCAGCTAACCAGTTAGCTAGCCAACTAACTTAACTAGCTCACTACGAAGCTACCCAGCTGGCTGGCCAGATGACTTAACTAACTGACTTAACTAGCTAGTACCTAGATAGCCAGCTCACTTAAATAGTTAGGCTATCTAGGTAGCTAGGTAGTTAGCTGACTTCAATTGTTTAGCTAACTAGCTAGGCACCTCGCTAACAAGCTGACTTAAGTTGTTAGCTGCCTATGATAGCTAGCTGATTTAACCAGCTAGCTACCACGTTAGCTCACTCATTATATAACGTGCTAGCTAGGTGACTTAATCATCTTACTTAACTTGTTAGCTAATGAACTAGCTAGCTGAACCAACCAACTGACTTAACTCGTTAGGCACCTAGCTAGCTAGCTGATACATCCAACTGACTTAACTCATTAGCTAACTAGTTAGCTAGCTGTCTTAACCAGCTGTCTGATTTAAAAAGCTGACTTAACTAGCTGACTTAGGTAGCTGACTTAATTATTTAGCTAGCTGACTTAAGTGGCTGACTTAACTAGTTATCTAGCTGACTTAACTACCTGAATTAAATAGTTAGCGAACTATTTAAATAGCTGAATAACTAGCTGATTTAATAATTAGCTAACAAATTAGGGAGCAGATTTAAGTAGCTGACTTAAATAGTTAGCTGTCTAGTGAGCTAGCTGACTTAGCTAGCTATTTAGTTAGGTAGCTGACATAGGTAGCTGACTTTAGTTGTATAACGAGATCGCTAGCTGACATAACCAGTTGCTTAATGAGTTAGTTAACTGTATTAACCTGCTTATATCGAGTTAATTAGCTTTCTTAACTAGTTGGTGAACGAGTTAGCAAGGTGACTTAAATTAGTGGCTGACGCGTGGAGAGACTACTTAGCTGATTTAACACTTTGGCTGATAACTGGGCTGACTTGTTAGCTGGCTTAACAAGTAGGCTGAATTGTTGGCCGACTAGTTACCTTGGTTAACTAGCTGACTAATGAATTGCTCCACTAGTTAGCAAGGCTAACTTGTTGCCTGCTGGTTTGCTGACCAAACTAATCTGCCGACTAGTTGGCCGACTAGATAGCTGACCTAACTTTTCGGCCGACTAGTTAGCTGAGCTGACTGGTCAGTTTGCAAGTTGGTCGAGTAGTCAGTCAATTGGTGAGCTGACTTATCTAGTTGGCCGGCTAGTCAACAGACCAGTTAGCTGACTTAACTAATCAGACAGGGAGTGAGTCTACAGGTGAGTTGATTTATCTAGTCAGCCTGTGAGTGAGCAGACTGGTCAGCTGATTTAACTAGTCGGCCGGTGAGTGAGCTAACTTGTCAGCCGAATTTAGTCTGCTGGTGAATGAGCTGACTGGACAGAAGAATTAAGAAGTCGGCCAGCCAGTTAGCCAACAGGTGAGCCGACTTAACTAATAGGCTGGTGAGTGAGCCGACTGGTGAGTTGCCTTAACTAGTCGGTCAGTGAATGAGCCAACTTGTGAGCTGACTTAACTAGTCGGCTGGCGAGCAAGGCAAATATTTAACTGTCCTGTAAGCTTAGGATTGAGCCAACAAGCTAGTTGACCTGTTTGCTGGTAAGCGAGCAGACTAATTCGCTGACTGGTAGACAGGTGAGGGAGCTGACTAGTTAGCTTACCTGATGGAAAATGAGCGAGTCACTAATTAGCTGACCAGCTAGCTGATTTGCTAGATGACTAGATAGCTAAGTAACTAGCTGATTTGCTAGCTCACTTAACTAGCTAGTTGACTAGCTAGCTCGCTATCTCGCTGAGATAACAAGGTAGGAAACAAGCTATCTAGCTGTCTAGCCAGCTGACTTAACTAGCAATCTAACTGGCTAGTTAGCTGGCTAGCTGACCTAACTAGTTAGCTGACTAGTTAGCTGACTAGCTAGCTGACTTAACTAGATAGCTGGCTAACTAGCTGACTTAACTAACTGATGAGATATTTGGCTGACTAGCATGCTAGCCAGCTGACTTAATTAGTTAGCTACCTGGTTGGCTAGATGACTAGACAGATGTCTTAACTAACTAGCTACCTGGCTGGCTAGCTGGCTAGGCAGTCAGCTAGCTTGCTAGTGGGCTGGTAAGCTGGCTAGCCAGCCAGTTTAAATAGCCAGCCGGCTGGCTAGACTGTCATATAACCAGCTGCCTTAACTAGTGAACCACCATGCTGGTCAACCGGCTAGCCAGCTGATTTAAATAGCTGGCCACCTACCTGACCAGCCTGCTAACCAGCTGGCTTATCTTGCCAGAAACCTAGCTAGCCAACCAGCAGATCAGCTGACTTAACTAGCTGACTTAACTAGATAACCATCCGGGTAGCCAGATGGCTTAACTTGCTGGCCACCTAGTTAGACAACTGTCTAAAAAGCTCACTTAACTCGCTGACTTACCTAGTTATCCAGCCCTCTAGCCAGCAGACTTAATGAGCTAGCTACCTACCTAGCCAAGTGACTAGCCAGCTGACATAACTAGCTGACATAACCAGCTAAAGAGCTGGCTATCCAGCAGACATCACTAGCTAGGTACCTAGCTAGCAGATGGATAACCACTTGTATTTACTAGCAGACTTAACCAGCTAGCAGCTGGCTAGCCAGCTGACTCAACTAAGTGATTTAACTCTTTAGCAAGCTGGGTAACCAGCTGATTTAACTAGCTGACATCAGTAGCTAGCCAGGTGGCAAGCCAACTGACTTAACTAGTTAGCTACATACATATACTGCATACTTGCCAGCTGACTTAACAATCTAGCTACCTAGCTGTCCAGCTAGCTAGCGAGCTGACTTGACTAGGTGACCTAAGTAGCTAGCCAGCAGGCTAGCCAGCTGATTTAGCTAGTCAGTTACCCAGCTAGGCAGCTGACTTAAGTAGCTGACTTAACTAGCTAGCTACTTAGCTATCTGCTGACTTTACTAGCTTAAATAACTAGCTAGATCTCTTGTTAGCTATATAGCTAGCTTGTTGACTTACCTAACTGACTTAACTAGCCAGCTAACTGACAAAACTATCTGATTAAATTAGCTACCTACCTAGCTAGCCAGTTGAAATAACTAGCTGATATAACTAGCTAGCCAATTTTCTAGCTGTCTAGCCATCTAAATTAACTAGCTTTTTAACTAGTTGGCGAGCTAACTAGCCAACTGACTTAACGAGTTGACTTAACCAGCTAGCCAGCTGGCTAGTCACCTGACTTAACTATTTGATTAATGAGCTAGGCAGCTGGCCAGCCAGGTGACTAAACTAGCTGAATTAACTAGTTTTCCAGCTGACTAGCCAGCTGACTTAACTAGCTCTCTACCTCCTAGCCACCTGGATACCCAGCTGACTTAACTAGCTGACTTAATTAGCCAGCTGGCTAGCGAACTGACTTAACAGGGCACTACCTAGCTAGCCAGCTGGATCAACTAACTGTCTTAACTAGCAGGCCTGCTTTCTAGCCAGATAAATTAACTAGCTTGTTACACAATTAGCCACCTGGCTATCCAGCTGAATTAACTAGGTGACATATCTAGCTAGCCAGTAGTCTAGCCAGCTGAATAAATAAAAAGGGACCTAGCCAATCAGCAGGCTAGTCAGCTGACTTAACTAGGTGACTTCACTATCTAGCCAGCTGACTATACAGCTGACATAACTAACTAGCTACCTAGCTAGCAAGCTGGCTAGCAAGCTGACTTAGCTAGCTGACTTAACTAGATAGCCAGCTGGCTAGTCAGCTGACATAATTGCCTATCTACCTAGCTAGCCAGCAGTATACCCAGCTGACTTAACTAGCTGACTTAATGAAGTAGTCAGCTGACTAGTCAGCACACTTAACTAGCTAGCTACCTAGCTAGACAGATGAATTGCCAGCTGACTTATCTAGCTACCTACCTACATAGCCCGCTGGCTTGCCAGCTGACTTAACTACCTAACTACCTATCTTCACTGCTGGCCAGTGAGTTGGCTTAACTAGGTGACTTAGCTAGATAGCCAGCTGGCTAGCCAGCTGAATTAACCTGCTAGCTAACTAGTTAGCTTACTCGTTATCTAACATGCTTGCTTTATTTCTTAATTATCTGACTTAACTTGTTACCTAACAAACTAACTAGCTAATTCAACCAGGTTACTTAACTTGTTAGCTAACTAGCTAGCTGTCTGACTTATACAGCTAACTTAACTCGTTAGCTAACTAGCTAGCTAGCCTACTTAACCAGCTGACTCACCCCATTTGCTAACTAGCTAGCTAGGTGAGTCCACCAGCTGACTTAACCTTTCAGTTAACTAGCTAACTACCTGACTCAACCTGCTGACTTAATCTGTTTGCTAACTAGCCAGCTAGCTGTCATAAGCAGCTGTGTAAATTAGAAAACTGACTTAACTAGTTGACTTAGCTAGCTGTCTTAACTACTTAGCTAGCTGACATAACTGGCTGACTTAACTAGTTGGCTAGCTGACTTTACCTGAATTAAATAGCTAACTATTAACCAGCTGAATAACTAGCTGACTTAACTTATCAGCTATCTAGTTAGTTAGCAGACTTAAGTAACCGACTTAAATAGCTAGCTAATTAGTGAGCTAGCTGACTTAGCTAGCTGACTTGCATAGCCAGCTGTTTAGCTAGCAGACTTTGTTAGCTGACTTAACTAGTTGGCTAACGAGTTTGCTAGCTGATTTAATGAGTTGGTTAATGAGTTAGCTGACTGTTTTAACTCGTTGGTAAACGAGTAAATTAACTGACTTAAATAGTTGGTTAACGAGTTAACTGGGTGACAACTTGTTGGCTGACTAGTCAGCCGACAAATTAGCTGGTTTAACACATAGTCTGACTTCCCAGCTGACTTGTTAGCTGCCTTAAGTAGTTGGCTGATAAGCCGGCGGACTAGTTAGCTTGGTCAACTAGTTGACTGATGTTGTGGTCCACTAGTTAGCTCGGTTAACTAGTTGGCATGCTGATTTGCTGAACTAATTAGTCGACTGACTATTTGGCAAACTATTTAGTTGTCCTAACTAGTCGGCTGACTATTTAGCTGAGCTAACTTATCAGCTGTCAAGTTGGTCAATTTGTTGGCCGATTGTTTAGCTGCCTCAACTAGTTGGCCGGCTAGTAAGCTGACCAGTTAGCTGACTTAACTAGACGGCCTGCAAGTGAGCCAAGTGAGCTGACTTAACTAGTCAGCCGGTGAGTGATCCGACATGTCAACTGACTTAACTAGTAGGCCGGTGAGTTAGACAACTGGTCAGCTGACTTAACTAATCGGCCGACTTGTGAGCTCACTGGTCAGATGAATTTAATCGGCTGATGAGAGCTAAGAAGACTTAACTAGTCAACCGGCGATTGACCTTGCTGGTGAGAAAACTTAACTAGTAAGCCAGACAGTGAGCTGACAGGTGAGCTGACTTAATAAGTTGAATGGCGAGCGAGCTGACCCATGATCTGACTTAACTAGATGGCCAGCGAGGAAGCTAATTAGTTAACTGACTTGTCATGCGAATAAGCTGACAAGTTAGTTCACCTGTTGGCTGGTTAACAAGCTGACTAGTTTGCTGACCGGTTGGCAGGCGAGTGAACTGACTAGTTAGCTGACCTGATGGAAAGCGAGTGAGCCCACTAGTTAGCTGACCAGATAGCTGAATTGCTAGCTGACTAGTTAGCTAAGTAACTAGCTGATTTGCTAGCTGACTTGACTAGCTCCCTGACTAGATAGCTGGCTATCTAGCTGAAATAACTAGCTAGCAAACAAACTAACTCACTCTCTACCTTGCTGACTATCTAGCTAACCAGCTGACTTACCTAGCTGAATTAACTAGCTAGCTAGTTGACATAACTAGCTGACTTATATAGCTAGCTTCCTAACTAGCAAGGTGACTTAACTAGCTGAAATAACTAGCTAGCCTGATGCATAGCCATCTGCCTTAACTAGCATTTTAACTAACTAACCCAGCTGTATAGCTAACTGACTTAATGAGCTGACAACTAGCTAGCCAGCTGGTTTCCAGCTGACTTAACTAGCTGATTTACCCAGCGTGAATTAACTAACTGACTCACTATCTAGCAAGCTGGCTAGATAACTGATTTACCTAACTGACTTAAGCTAGTAAGCTGGCTCGCCAGCTCACTTAACTAGCTAGCTACATATGTAGCCAGCAGGCTAGCCAGCTGACTTAACTAGCTGAATTGAACAGCTAGCCTGCTGAACTAATTAATTGGTTGATTAGTAGTTTGACTAGTTAGCTGGACTAACTTGTCAGTGACTAGGTGGCTGACTTGTTACCTGATAAGTTAGCCAGCTAGCTGGTCGATTGGTTAGCTGAATATACTAGTGTGTCATCTAGGCAGCCAACTGGTTTTCTGACTTAACTAGTCGGCCGGCGATTGAGCCAACTGGTCAGCTGATTTAATTAGTTGGCCGGTGAGTGAGCTGACTGGTTAGCTGACTTTAGTCAGCTACTCTTGAGTGAGCTGACTGGTCAGAAGACTTAACTAGTAGGCTGGCTAGTGAGCCGACCTGTCAGCCAAATTAACTTGTCGGGCGGCGAGTGATGTGAAAGGCGAGCTGATTAACTAGTCATGTGGCAAACGAACCAACTGGTGAGCTGACTTAACTAGTTGGATGGCGAGCAAGCCAACTAGCTAGCTAACCTCAGGCCTGTGAGCAAGCCGACATGTTAGGTGACATGTTGGCTGGTGAGCGAGACAACTAGTTTGCTGACCGGTGGCAGGTGAGATGTCCGACTAGTAAGCTAACTTGATGGAAATTGAGTGAGCCCACTAGTTAACTGACCAACTAGCTGAGTTGATAGATGACTAGTTAGCTA
>NW_006985666.1:0-721 GCF_000164805.1 Carlito syrichta
TCAGCTACTTAAGTCAGTTAGTTAAGACAGCTGGCTAGCCAGATGCCTGTCAGGTTATCTATCTAGTTAAGTCAGCTGGCCAGCTGGGTAGGTAGGTAGCAAGCAAGAAAAGTCAGCTTGCTAGCCAGCAGGCTAGCTGTTCAATTCACCTAGTTAAGTTAGCTGGCTAGCCTGCTGGCTAGGCAGGTAGCTAGCTAGATTAGTTAGCTGGCTAGGCAGCTTGCTAGCTTAAGCCAGCAAGGTAAATCAGCTGGCTAACCAGCTGGCTAGATAGATAGCCAGCTAGTTAAGTCAGTGGGTAGCCAGCTGCATAGTTGTTTAAGTCAGCTAATTAAGTCAGCTGACAACCAGCAGGCTAGGTAGTTAAATCAACTCACTAAGCCAGTTGGTTAGCTAGTTGAAAAGCTAGCTAAGTTAGATGGCTAGCAATCTGGCCAGCTAGTTATTTCAGCTAGTTCAGTCTGCTGGCTGGCTAGGAAACTAGCTATATAAGTCAACTAGTTATATCAGCTGGGTAGCTAATTAAGTCAGCTAGTTATGGCAGCTGGCTAGCTAGATAGCTAGCTAGGTAGCTAGAGGGTTAAGACAGCTAGTTAGCCCAGCTGTCAGGCTAGGTAGTTAGCTGGTTAAGTAAGCTAGTTAAGTCAGCTTGCTATCTAGTTAAGTCAGCGATTTAAATCAGCTGGCTAGCCAGTTGCCAAGCTGGGAAGCTAGCTAGTGA
>NW_006985667.1:0-657 GCF_000164805.1 Carlito syrichta
CTAATGAATGTGAAGAGGTATCTCATGGTTTTGATTTATACTGTCTAATGACTAGTGGTGTTGAGCATCTTTTCAGGTACTTATCAGCTATTTGAAGAAATGTTTTCTTTGGAGAAGTGTCTATTCAAGACTTCTGCACATGTTGCCATCTATGTGTATAGAGTGGATTACTTGAAAGCCATTGACAATGCAAGGGTGCAGAAAACAAGCTTTTGGAGTGCTGCCCATGACGTAGAAGAGGGCAGACTGAAGACTTCAATCTGAAGGTAAAATAGAGAGGATTGGATGTTGGATTAGATGTCTAGCATTAGGGGGTCAAAATGTCTTTTAGTCAAGAAATTCAGGGCAACCCCTTTGGGTCCCCTCCCACTGTGGGAGCTTTTCTGTCCTCTCAATAAATCCTGCTTTTTTTTTTAAAGAAGAACTTCAGGAAAAGAAAGAAGATATATGGTTGATTCTTTTTAAGAAGCTATGTGCCAGCCAACCCTGAGTTAGGCACTTTGAGTAATATCAAAGAGGCCCAATGATGCAGTCTTCAGATATAGAAAAGTGACACCAGTTGTGGCACCAAAATTTGCAAATTGTAATTGACCAGAGTTTTATAAAAGACACACACTAATTGCTTGCATTTTGAAGGTTGAATGTATAAATATGAAT
>NW_006985668.1:0-667 GCF_000164805.1 Carlito syrichta
GAGGTCTATGCATCTCTCTATGTGTACATATTGCCTCTGGATGTCCTAGAGTCATGTACAGAGGGGTCCATCTTCACTAGCTAGACTGACATTTCCCAATCTCAGCACCCTATTGACACTGTTGGATGAACCATTCTGTGTTGTGGGAACCAGTCCTGTGCCCTGTGGGATGTTGAGCAGAATCTCCAGGCTCCACCCATGAGACGCCAGTAGTATCTCCCATCTCTAGACATTGCCAAACTTCCTCTGTGGGGCAGAATCACCTTTATTTGAAAACACTGAACTGTATGATTCAAGGAGTACCGTTAAATGATCAAGAGCAGATCAACAGCATCTACTATGGTGCTAAAAACTGGGCTAGGGGTCTGATATCTGAGACATCAAAACTCACCTTTTTGACCTTGGAACCCACGTTTTTCCCATATTTTCTTCGTGTCCATCAAATGAGAGTTGTCCTTGATGGATTCCCTGGATCTCACCCAACCTTCTCCAACATAAGGGAGTATACTCCGCCCCGCTACTCTTCATGCTTCAGATTTTGCACATGGGATCATAAGTCATATTTCTTTGTAGATTTAGTGGAGAGTTCTGCTTTGTTTAACTACTCTGAGGTAATACTTCTGCTTGGTTTTTGACTTCCTACTTTGCTTGTCAACCATACATTCAA
>NW_006985669.1:0-766 GCF_000164805.1 Carlito syrichta
GCTATTCAGAAGGCACAATGCATAATAAATCTTAAAAATTTTAGAAAATAAAACTGTCATAATTTAATACAGTTTTCCTCATTCTTAAAATTTATATACATTTTCTTGGTGCACTCTGTATTTTCTGCTTGTTAATTTTGATTAAATGTTACAGACGTGCAATTTTTAGAGAAAAGTTTCCCTTATATATTTGAAGAAAATATAAAATCACATTCCCTGTATATTTTAACCTACTTTATATTTTTAAAAGAGTATTTCCATTGAATCCCCTAGTATTTTCTCTACCTAAGACATAATGCTGTACTCTGTATCAAAGTATCCGATTAATCTGATACATTTAATCACCAAGCCTTTAAAATGAGGCACACAGAAAAAAGAGATTTTGGGGCCCAGTATATATAAACCGAAATAACATGGAGATTTACAAAGTAGTAAGTATTTGGGCTGTACATTAGTATAAAAATTTAGATAATTGAAAACTCTGGAAAAGCGATTATGATCTTAGCAAAAGCAATGTTCAAATCCTGTTGGAGAAACTGCTCAAATGCTGTTACATAATACTAAAAACATCCAAATGTTTCTAAACTGAAGAAAGTGCTAAGATATTATTTGGTTGTGCTATAACCAAGCTTCAACAGGACTCTGTGCCCATAATAATAAAAGACTACCTCGTGGGCAAACCCCTCAATTCCCCTCCCAGTTTGGGTGTTATTGGTCCTCTCAATAAAACTGCGTAAAAAAAAAGACTACTTCGTTTAAAGGATTC
>NW_006985670.1:0-3296 GCF_000164805.1 Carlito syrichta
AGTATTTTGGGGATTGAGAAAACATATCACCCAGATTCCTTATTCTGTCTTTGGAAAAGCCCGTGCTGTTGCCTGTATATGAGGATTTCATTTCCCTAGACTGTTTCAAAAACCCAGATTCGTTTTTAGCCCTTAGCAAGACACCCTGAAGTTTTTTTGGGATTGAGGACACGTTTAAACCAGATTCCTTATTCTTCCTTAGCAATAAACAGTGCAGTTTCCTGGATATGAGGACACCCATTATACAGATTCCTACTCCCAAAACCTGCTTGGTTGTTATCTCTTAGCAACTCTCTGTAGGTTTGTAATGGAGGACTCGTGTAACCAAGATTCCTTATTTTTCCATAGCAATAGATCATGTAGCTTTCTGTATATGAGGACTCCCATTATTGAAATTCCTGCTATATTCTCAGCAAGACCCCGAGAAATTTCCTGGTGACCTAGAATTCCAGTTGATTGCATATCAAGAGAAAGACTCCCAAAAAGTTGTTGTGGAATTGGAATCCAAGATTCCTGGTTCCCTTTTCAAAAGACACCCTAAAATATGGCGACATAGAAGCCAAGATTGCTGATTAAACCTTATCAAGAGACCTTGTATATTTATGCTATTGAAACTCCAAGAACCGAATTTCCTTTCTGTTCTCAGCAAGAAGACCTGATTTTCTCTGTCTATGTGGATTCCAAACTCTGTATATAAAAATGCAGATGCCCAGATGTTTCCTAGGGACGTGGATTCCATGATTCCTGGTTACATTTTAATAATTCGTACTAAATATTTGGCAAGTGCAAAACTCTCGGTCCCTCCCAAAATAAAGAAACAAACGGAAGTTTTAAAATTGCCAAGTTCATCTTAAGACATGAGATATATCCATATACTGCAAGAAGATACATTTGTTCCAGGAATTTGGCCTTTTTTGTCCAGAGGAACCTAAGGGACTTGTACTACCAGATACGTGTTTACAACTCTCAAGAGGACCAGAATGTTGCTGGAGTCCTGAAAAGACTGATTAATAATATCCACACGCCAAATATCTCCGAAACATGAGATGAACTCGAAGACCAGATTCTTTTTTATCCCGTAGCAAAACACCATGAGAATTTTTCGGATTGGGTTCCAGTGTATCACAGATTCCTTATTCTTCCTTTCGAGGGGCTGTGTAGTGTCCTGTATATGAGGACTCCCTTTCCCAAGAACCCTGTTTGGAAAATCTGACTCTTGTTTAGCCCTTAGCAAGACGTCATGTAGATATTGTGACGGAGGAACCGTGTAAACAGTTTTCTTATTTCTCCTAAGCAAGAGATAATATAGATTCTGTATAAGATGAATGCTATGACCTATGGTGCAGCTTTTATACCCTGATTCTTGTTTATCACACAGCACATGGCCTTTGATATTTAGGTCTGAGAACTGCTATAACCCCGATTCTTTTTCATCCTTGATGAGAGCCCATGTATTTTCCTGTATAATAGGACTCTCATTACATAGATCCTGTTTTGAAACTCTGATTCTTTTTTATCCCTTTCTAAGATGCCCTGTAGATTATTGGGATTGAGGACTTGTGTAAACCAGATTCCTTATTTTTTGTTGGTAAAAGGACATGTAGTTGCCTGTATATAAGGACTGCATTTCCTCAGATTCATGCTTAAAACACCCTGATTCGTGTTTAGCCCATAGCAAGACCACCTGAAGTTCTTTTGGGATTGAGGACACGAGTAACGCAGATTGCTTATTCTTACTTAGCAACAGGTAGTGAAGTTTCCTGTATGTGAGGACTCCCATTACCCGGATTCCTACTTCAAAATCCTGATGTGTGGTTACCTCTAAAGAAGACGGCCTGTAGTTTTTGGATTTGAGCACTCATATAACCAAGATTCCTTATACTTCCTTAGAAATATGACGCGTAGTTTCCTGTATATGACGATTCCCATTACCCAGCATCCCGCTTCACTCTGCAGGATGCCAAGACAGTTCCTGGTGACCAAGAATTCCAGTTGTTTGGATATCAAGAAAAGACGCCCATAATGTTCTTTGCGAACGGGAATCCAAGATTCCTGGTTCCCCTTCACAAGACCTCCCCAAAATGTGGAATCCTCAAAACCCAACATCCCAACTCCGACCTGGCCAACCACAAGAATTTTCTGTAGCTTGAGTTCAACTGAACCGAGGAATTTTGTGCCAATATGCCTTTGGATTGTGTGGAACATGATTATGGTCGTAGATGTTCCTAAGACACAAAAGGATTTGTGTGGCCAGATCCTTGATTACAACTAACAAGCGGACCAGAAAATTCCTGTGGATCTGTACTAACAGATTAAGCGTATCCACAGTGCAAGTAGCTCTGAAAAATGTAGGGACCCAGAAGACCAGATTACTGATTAAACCATATCAAGAGGCCCTGGAGATTCAGGATAATGAGAATTCCTAGAACCGGATATTCTTTTCGTTCTCAGCAAGATGCCATGATTTTCCCTGTCGATGTGGATTCCAAACTCTGTAGACAATACGACAGATGTCCAGAAGTTTCCTAGGGACGTGGAGTCAATGATGCCACGTTAACTTTAAAAATACGTACTAAACATTTGGCAACTGCCAAACCCTTGTCCCCTCTGAAAATAAAAAGAGACACGGAAGGGGAAGGTTACAGGGTTCACCTTAAGACCAGAGTTACATCCAAATATGGCAAGAAGATTCTTTTTGTCCTGGAATCTGGCCTTAGTTGTTCTGAGGAACCTAACGGACTTGGAGTGACCGAAACCCATTTACATCTTTCAAGAGGACCACAATGTTGCTGGAGTCCTGAAATGACCGATTTATAATATCCACATACTAAATTGCTCCGAAACATTTGGGGAGCTCCGAGCCCTGTTTCTTGTTTGTACCAAAGCAGACACCCTGGAAATTTTTTGGATTGAAGATTCGTACAACAAAGATTGTTTATTCGTCCTTAGTTGGAGGCCGTGTAGTGTCCTGTATGTGAGGACTCTCTTTCCAAAGATTCCTGTTTCAAAACCCTGGTTCTTGTTTAGCCCTTAGTAAGACGACACATAGATTTTTTGCTAGTGGAACCATGTAAAGCATATTTCTTCTTTTTTCTTAGCAAGAGGGCATGTAGTTTCCTGCATATGAGGACTGCCATTACCCACATTCATGTCTCGAAATCCCTGATTCTTCCTTAGCCGTCAGCAAGATGCCCTGTAGATTGTCAGGACTGAGGACTCATATAACCCAGATACCTTATTTTTGCAACAGCCGTGCAGTTGCCTGTATATGAGTACTCCCTTTCCCAGATACATGG
>NW_006985671.1:0-632 GCF_000164805.1 Carlito syrichta
CGGTCCTCTTGATACTTGTAATCGAGGATCTGGCCCTGCAATTCCTTTTGTGTCCTATGAAAATCTAGGAACATAATCAGGTACCCCAGGAATCAAAGGCATAATGGTACAAAATCCCTCGATTCAAATTACCTCAAACTACAGAAATTTCTTGTGGCCAGGCTGGTGGGAATTGCGACATTGGGGTTAGTAGGTTCCACATTTTCGGGTGTTCTTATTAATGGGAACCATGATTCTTGGATTACAATTCCCCAAGTACTGTATGGGAGTGTTTCTCTTGATATCCAAACAACTGTAATTCTAGGTCACCAGGAAATGTCTCAGCACCTTGCTGAGAATGAAGCAGGAATCTGGATAATGTGAGACCTCACATACAGGAAACTACACGGCCTATTGCTAAGGAAGAATAAGGAATTTTGGTTGCACTAGTCCTCAATTCCAAACATCCACAGGGCGTCTTAATAAGAGGAACCATGAATCAGGGTTTTAAATTAGGAAACTGGGTAATGGGAGTCCTCATATACAGGAAACTGGACTGTCTATTGCTAAGAAGGAATAAGGAATTTGGTTACACATGTCCTCAATCCGAAAAAAAGTTCAGGGCGTCTTGCTAATGGCTCAAGTCAAATCAG
>NW_006985672.1:0-799 GCF_000164805.1 Carlito syrichta
CAATCTTCTTTATATGAGTCCTCAATCCCAAAAACTACAAGCCATCTTCCTAAGACGTAACCACCATCAGGTTTTTTAAGTAGGAGTTTGGGTAATGGGAGTCCTCACATAATGGAAACTTCACTGCTTATTTATTGCTAAGTAAGAATAAGTAATCTGTGTTACTCAGGTCCTCAATCCCATAAAGCTTAAGGTCTTCTTGCTATGGGCTAAACACGAATCATGGTGTTTTCGAGCATGAATCTGGAAAATGGAGTCCTTATTTACAAGCAACTACATGATCTTGTGTGAAGAAAGAATAAGGAATCTGGGTTACACTAGTCCTCAATCCCAAAAATCTACAGAGCATCTTGGAAAGTTCTAAAAAGAATTAGAGTTTCGAGCAGGATGTATCTAATTAAAGTTCTAATATACAGGAAAATACAGAGTCCCTTGCCAAGGAAGAAAAAGAATTGGGATTATAGCCTTCCTCAGTCCTTAAAATCAACAGGCCATCTGCTGTGGGCTAAACAAGAATCAGGGTTTAGAAGCTGTAACATAGGTAATAGCAGTCCTCTTATGCTGAATCTACATGATCTCTAGCTAAGGAGAACTAAGAAACCTCATTTACACGGCTCCTGTGTCACAATATCTACATGACATCTTGCTAATGGCAAAACAAGAATCAGGGTTTCCAAACAGTATTCTGGGGAATGGGAGTCCTCATATACAGGACATTACATGGCCCCTTGGTAAAGAAAAAAAAGGAATCTGTGATACACTAGTCCACATTCCGAAAAATTATCATGGTGTCTTGCTG
>NW_006985673.1:0-485 GCF_000164805.1 Carlito syrichta
CTGAGTCCCACCAGTCAAGGCCCCAGGAGCCACAATTGTGCAGCCGTGCCCCATCCTGGCCGCTGGAGACCAAAAGATGCCTCCCATGTTCATCATGAGGGCCATCCATGGCTCCCCGGTGAATGATCTGCATGGGCGGGGAACAATGGAGTGATCGGGAGAGGAAGGGGCCCTTCACACGTCTGATGGTGGCAGACCATCCGACCAGAACCTGGGCTGGCTGTGGCGTTGCTGGACCACTTTGATCATTCTGTGCCCGATGGCTGCCCTAACTTGGGGTTGTCTGTTCCCTGAGCTCACATGAGTCTTTGCCGTGGGGCATGGGTGTGGAGTGTGGAGGCCGGCCATCTGAGATGCACTGCTGAAGGCTCAGGACAGACAAGCCTTTTTTTTCACCTCTGACCACTCCCATGAATGACAGGTAGGATATTACCTGTTCTCTCCCATCCCTGAGGGTGACTCCTCATGCTGGGTGGCAGGGATGG
>NW_006985674.1:0-564 GCF_000164805.1 Carlito syrichta
CACTACAGGTATCTGCTACCACACCTGGCTAATTTTTTTGATTTATTGTAGAGATGTGATCTCGCCAAGTTGCCAAGGTGGGTCTTGAACCTGTGGGTTCAAGCAATCCACTCACCTCGGCCTCCCAAAGCACAGGATTACAGGCTGATCCACCGAGCCCGGTCAATTGCCATTATTATAAACAGAGACATGCTGTGTTGCCCAGCCAGAGCACAGAGGCCCTTTCTTGGCCACTGTGGCCCCCACCGGCTGGGCTCCAGCAATCCTCCTGCTGTGGCCTCCCAAGTGGCCGGCACAACAGGTGTACACCACAATGCTCAGTTCATATTGTTGGTTTCTGGTAAAGACGAGGTCTCACCAATGTCCCTGGGCTGGTATTGAACCCGGGTACTCAGTCCATTCTCTTGCCTTGGCCTCTCAAAGCACCAGGTGACAGGTGTGAGCCGCCATGCCCACCCTTCACACTACTCTCAGGGACCCATCGCAAGGCACACTCCCTTCAGAAGACCTGAGACCCCAAGTGAGCAGTTGGACTCACCTGCTGAGCTCACCCAGACGGATTGC
>NW_006985675.1:0-701 GCF_000164805.1 Carlito syrichta
CTGTTGCCAAGAGTGGGAATGTGCACTCCAGTCTGGGCAACAGAGTGGGACTCCAACTCAGAATAATAATACCAACTACCACCACCACCACCACAACCCCAGTCCGGGCTCAGGGACTCAGCCTGGTATCCCTGTCCTTTGGAGCCCCAGGCGAGTGGACGGCTTGACAACAGCCCAAGAAATGGGGTGAGACATTTTGGCCATAAAAAATAAATCCAAACATTAGCCGGGCCTGGTGTTTCAGGCCTGTGGTTCTAGCCACTTGGGGGTCCAAGTTGGGAGGATCGCCAGAGCCAGGCAAGTGTGGATTCCACGGTGGCTGTGAGCGGGACCCTGATCTCTGGCCTGGGTGAGAGAGCTGTATTCAGACGCCAAATAATAATAATCACCACCACCACCACCAAAAGCACCTCTGCCATCCAGTGCAAGGAGTCACCCTCAGGGATGGGAGAGGAAAAGGCACTTTCCAGCTCATCATTCATGGGAGGTTTCAAAGGTGGCCACCCGGTATGTCCATCCCATGTCTTGGCCATGTGCCCCAGAATGCCTGTCTCCACCCTCCACACTTGTACCCAACAGCAAAGATGTGTGTGAGCTCATGGAACAAATGGCCCCAATCTAGGGCAACTGTCAGAAACAGAGCCATTAAGGTGGTCCAGCCCAGGTCCCAGTCGTTCTGTCTGCCACCTTCAGGTGGGGGA
>NW_006985676.1:0-749 GCF_000164805.1 Carlito syrichta
GAAAGAAAGAAAGAAAGAAAGAAAGAAAGAAAGAAAGAAAGAAAGAAAGAAAGAAAGAAAGAAGGAAGGAAGGAAAGAAAGAAGGAAGGAAAGAAGGAAGGAAGGAAAGAAAGAAAGAAAGAAAAAAGAAAGAAGGAAAAGAAAATATGTCACCAAATAAATCCATTCTTCTGCAAAACTTCTTCCCTCAGCCCTTCCCCCCACCCTGCCCACATACGAGAGTCCCCCAAACTTGGCACCCTTCGACTCCAACCCCTCCCATGACTGCCTCCACTTTGGTGTGTGAATTCCTGAGGGTACTTGTCTAACTTCCTGCCATCTCTCCTCTACGAGGGTAGAAATGTGCCCAGGCACGTCGACCATCCAACTCAGCAATGAGGACATTCTGCCAAGAAAGGCCAGGGACACATCTCTCTCCAGGAACATTTCTTCCTCCCCTTCCCATTTTTCCTGGCTAAAAAGTCAGTCACCCTGTGAACACACCATGTGCAGTTGGGAATCTGTGTATGATTCTCATGTTTTTTGAGACAGGGTCTGGCTCTGTGACCCAGGCTGGGACCTGGGGACACGACTGTTTTTCACTGCCAGCCTCGAAATCACAGGCTCTGGTGATCCTCCAGCCTTAACCTCCAGAGTCGCCGGGATGACCAGCAACTCAACCCCAGATCCCTGTTAGGATGGGTGTGGAGAAGAGGTCTCGCTGCATCACCCCTGCTGGCCTTGGGCTCCTGCTCTCCAGCCATCGTCCA
>NW_006985677.1:0-835 GCF_000164805.1 Carlito syrichta
TCTACAAATTCATGCAATACCCATTAAATTACCAACAACATTCTTCTCAGACCTAGAAAAAAACAACACAGGAATTCATATGGAAACACAAACATCCAAGAATAGCCAGAACAATCCTCAGCAAAAAAAAACAAAGCAGGTGGTATCACAATACCAGATTTCAAACTTTACTATAAAGCTACAATCATCAAAACAGCTTGGTATTGGTACAGGAACAGGCATATAGATCAATGGAACAGAATTGAGATTCCAGAAGCAAAACCTCAATTTCTCAACCAACTCATCTTCGACAAAGCCCCCACCACCTACCAATGGGGAGAGGAGAACCTATTCAGTAAATGGTGCTGGGAAAATTGGCTGACCACATGCAGAAGATTGAAACAGGACCCCTATCTATCCCCATGCACAAAGGTTAACTCCGAATGGATCAGAGACCTAAATGTAAAACCTCAAACCATAAGAACCTTAGAAACGGAAGGAAATACTCTCATGGAAATCGGAACTGGCATCCAATTCCTGTACAAAACCCGAAACCCACAGGACTTAAGAGAGAAGATAGACAATGGGACCTTATTAAACTGACAAGCTTCTGCAAAGCCAAAGAAACCATCAAGAGAGCAGGGAGACAGCCTACAGACTGGGAAAAAGTATTTGCCAACTCTAGGTCTGACAAAGGCTTATCATCCTGGATCTACAAGGAACTGAAACGTACTGAAAAGAAGAAAACAAACAACCCCATTATAAAATGGGCAAAAGACATGAACAGACACTTCACAAAAGAAGACATTCGAGCAGCCAACAAACACATGAAGAAATGCTCACCTCACTAATCATC
>NW_006985678.1:0-789 GCF_000164805.1 Carlito syrichta
GTCCAAATTTTATTCAAACTCCTTCTAACTTATATACTATTTTCTATACTCTCCAGCAGTGTGATAATTACTTGCTGGGGGTATACAAATTCCATGGTGTGTATTGTGCTTTACAAACTATGTATCACAAGACCATCACAACATTAATGAGTTCTAAGCAAACAATTCAATTTTATGATGCATGACATGCTTCAAAAAACTTATATTGAAATAACAGGTGCATGATTTTTAACAATGATTTTACAAACCGTTTCCCATAATGTTCAATAAATCATTTATGCTGTACTTCTTGTTCTACACCATTCATGCTGTACTTCTTGTTGTAAACTCTGATTAATACAAAATTTTTCTAAGTTAAATCCTAATTTAATAACTCCTAATAGCTTTAACGATTAATATTATCAACTTGACATTATACTACAATCTATACATTTATTTAAATGGCTTAATGTTTATTTGTACTATTAACCTAATATGATTCAACATAATGCCCTATAACTGATTTAAAACTTATTCATAAACTACAAAACCTTACCATGACTTATATAAATTTTATAAATCTAATCATATATAAGCTTAATAATTCTTTTTATATAATTATTCACCTAATGATTAAACTCAACACTATGCTAAACTTAACCTTATACTATATCTTATGAACTTATTTTTATTTAATTTCCTTTCATCTTTATCATCACTAAAATGAATTTTTATTATTATGAAACTAAACTTATTTAAACTTATTTTCTACTCTATCTAAATCATACTAAAGTACTACGATTATACTTA
>NW_006985679.1:0-434 GCF_000164805.1 Carlito syrichta
AAACGTGGTCCCAGTAATAATAATAAAGGGAAAAAAGAATAATAGAAAAATACATTTTCAGAGTACCAAAAATAGTCTGCTGAAAGATACCTACACTTCCTTGGAATTGGTGCAGTGTTATTTGAAAGAGGACGTGCGTTATTTAAAAATGTGTTTTTCAAACTCAAGAAAAACATCTGATTAAAGTAAATGAATAAAGAAGTATAGTAAGTAAAACCGGCATGCAAAGAGAGAGGAAGAAATGATATTCTAATAAATTCTCAATCAAAAATTAGAAAAGATAAAGCAAGAAGACTAACCAAAAAAAAAAACAAAACAGGAATGACAAATATAAAACTAACACATATGTGAAATATTAATCCAAACATATCAATAATCATTTAAACATAACGTATTTAACCCAGCAATTTAAAAACAATGACTTTGCTGGTGGA
>NW_006985680.1:0-659 GCF_000164805.1 Carlito syrichta
CAGCTGACCAATTGGCTCACTTGCCAGCCGACTAGTTAAGTCAGCTAAACAGTAGGCGAGTAGATGGCCAAGTAGTTAACTAAGCTAACCCATTGGCTGACTAGTTGGCCCACATTTCAGGCAAGTTAACTCAGCTAACTAGTAGGCCGACTAGTTAGGCCAGCTCAATAGTTGGCCAGCTAGTACGCTGACTAATTAGGTCAGCAAACCAGCCAGAAAACTGGTTAAGTGAGCTATCTAGTGGGCCAATACGTCAGTAAACTAGCTAACCCAGATAACTAGTCGACTGGTTATTCAGCCGAATGTTAAGCCAGCTAACAAGTCGGCCTAGTAGTCAGCCAATTTGTTTAACCAGCTAAGTAGTTGGCCGACTCATCAGCCAAAATGTTGTCACCCAGCTAACTCGTTAAACCAACTACTTAAGTCAGCTAGTTAACTCTTTTTAACAACGAGTTTAAAACTGTTAGCTAACTCATTAACCAACTCGTTAAGGGGAGCTAACTACCTCGTTAGCCAACTAGTTAAGTCAGTTATCTAAGTCAGCAGGCTAGCATGGTACCTAGCTAAGTCAGCTTGCTAAAGTCAGCTAGCTCACTAGTTAGCTTACTATTTAAGTCAGCTACTTAAGTCTGCTAACCTAACTAGATAGCTAATTATTA
>NW_006985681.1:0-3190 GCF_000164805.1 Carlito syrichta
GGTACTATGTGCTTAATTAGCGTTGTGTGATACTACATGCCTTATTAGTGTCGTATGATACTACGTGTCTTATTAGTACCATGTTATACTATGTGCCATATTAGTGTCTTCTGACACTATGTGCCTTATTATTGTCATGTGATACTACGTGCCTTATTAGTGTCATCTGATATTACATGCCTTCTTAATGTCACCTGATACTATGAGCCTTCTTAGTGTTGTCTAATTCTACATGCCTTATTAGTGTCATCTGATACTATTTGCCTTCTTAGTGTCGTCTGATAGTACTTGCCTTCTTAGTGTCGTCTGATACTACTTTACTTCCTCGTGTCATCTGATACTACTTGCCTTCTTAGTGTCGTCTGATACTACTTGCCTTATTAGTGTCGTCGAATACAACGTGCCTCATTTGTGCCGTCTGATGCTACTTACCTTCTTTATGTCGTCTGATATTACTTGCCTTCTTTATGTCGTCTGTAACTACTTGCATTATTGGTGCCGTTTTATACTACTTGCCTTGTTTGTGCTGTCTGAAACTACATGCGTTTTTAGAGCCACCTGATACTACTTGTCTTGTTAGTGCCATCTGATTCTCCTTGCCTTATTATTGCAATCTGATACTCCTTGCCTTATTAGTGCCTCCAAATCCTACTTGCCTTATTAGTACCAACAGATACTATGTGCCATCTATATACCGTCTGATACTCCTTGCCTTCTTAGTGCCGTCTGATACTACTTGCCTTCTTAATGTCGTCTGATAATATTGACGTCTTTGTGCCATCTGATACTAATTGCCTTCTTAGTGCTGTCTGATACTACCTTCTTTGTTAGTGTCGTCTGATACTACTTGCCTTGTTAGGGCCGTCTGATACTACGTGCCATGCTAGTGTCATCTGACATTACTTGCAGCTTAGTGTCGTCTGATACTACTTGCCTTCTCTCTGTCGTCTGATACTAGCCTTCTGTATGTCGTCTGATACTACTTGCCTTCTTAGTGTTGTCTGATACTACTTGCCTTGTTAGTGCCGTGTTATAATACTTGTCTTATTACTGCCGTCTGATACTACTTGCCTTGTTAGTGCCGTTTGATACTACTTGCGTTGTTATTGCCGACTGATACTACTTGCCTTGTTAATGCCGTCTGATACTACTTGCCTTAATAGTGCTGTCTGATACTACTTGCCTTATTATTGCCATCTGAAACTCCTTACTTTAATACTGCCGTCTGTTACTCCTTGCCTTAGTAATGCCGTCTGTTACTCCTTGGTTTATTAGTTCCGTCTGATACTCCTTGCCTTAATAGTACCGTCTGATACTCCTTGTCTTATTATTTCCGTCTGATTCTCCTTACCTTAATAGTGCCGCCTGATACTACTTGTCTTCTTAGTGCCGTCTGATCCTACTTGCCATATTATTGCCATCTGATACTACTTGCCTTATAGTGCCGTCTGATACTACTTGCCTATTTAGTGCCTCTGATTCTACTTGCCTTCTTAGTGTCATCTGATACAACTTGCCTTCTAAATGTCTTCTCATACTACTTGCCTCATTAGTGCCGTTTGATACTACTTGCATTAAAAGTGCTGTTTGGTACTTCTTGCCTTATTAGTGCCATCTGACAATACTTGCCTTATTAGTGCCGTCTGGTACTACTTGCCCTCTTGATGTCGTCTGATCCTACGTGCCTTATTAATGCCGCTTAATCCTACTTGCCTTATTAGTGCCAACAGATACTACGTGCCTTATTACTGCCGTATGATACTACTTGATTTTTTACTGCCTTCTGATACTACTTGCCTTCTTAGTGCCGTCTGATAGTCATTGCCTTCTTAGTGCCATCTGATACTACTTGCCTTATTAGTGTCGTTGATACTACTTGACTTCTTAGTGCCATCTGATAGTACTTGCCTTATTAGTGTCATCTGATTCTACTTGCCTTATAATTGCCGTATGATACTCCTTGCCTTTTTAGTGCTCTCTGATACTACTTGCCTTAATAGTGCCGTCTGATACTCCTTCCTTTATTAGTGCCATCTGATACTCCTTGCCTTATTAGTGCATTATGATACTCCTTGCCTTATTTTTGCCGTCTGATACTCCTTCCCTTATTAGTGCCATCTGACCCTACTTGCCTTATTGGTGCCGTCTGATATTACTTGTCTTATTAGTGCCGTCTGATACTGCTTGCCTTATCAGTGCCGTCTGATACTCCTTGCTTTATTATTGCCGTCTGATACACCCTGTCTTATTAGTGCCGTTTGATACTACTTGCCTTATTAGCATTGTGTGATACTCCTTGCCTTATTAGTGCCCTCTGATCCTACTTGCCTTATTAGTGCCATCTTATATTACTTGCTTTATTAGTGCCATCTGATACTACTTTATTAGTTCCGTCTGATCCTACTTGCCTTATTAGTGCCGGCTGATCCTACTTGCCTTATTAGTGCCATCTGATCCTACTTGCCTTATTAGTGCCTACTGATATTCCTGGCCTTATTAGTGACGTCTGATACTCCTTGCCTTATTAGTTCCGTCTGATACTCTTTGCCTTATTAGTGCCGTCTGATCCTACTTGCCTTAGTAGTGCAGTCTGTTACTCCTGGTCTTATTAGTTCCGTCTGATACTCCTTTTCTTATTAGTTCCGTCTGATACTACTTGCCTTATTAGTGCCGTCTCTTCCTACTTGCCTTATTAATGCCGTCTGATCCTAATTGCCTTATTGGTGCCATCTGATCCTACTTGCCTTGTTATTGCCGTCTGATGCTAATTGCCTTATTAGTGCCGTCTGATCCTACTTCCCTTATTAGTGCCGTTTGATCCTACTTGCCTTATTAGTGCCTTCAGATACTATATGCCTTATTAGTGCCATCTGATACTACTTGCCTTATTAGTGCTTTCTGATACTACTTGCCTCATTATTGCCGTCTGATACTACTTGCTTTATTAGTTCCGTCTGATCCTACTTGCCTTATTAGTGCCGGCTGATCCTACTTGCCTTATTAGTGCCATCTGATCCTACTTGCCTTATTAGTGCCTACTTATCCTACTTGCCTTATTAGTGTCGTTGGATCCTACTTCCCTTATTTGTGCCGTCTGATACTACTTGCCTTTTTAGTTCCGTCTGATCCTACTTGCCTTATTGGTGCCGTCTGATCCTACTTGCCTTATTAGTGCAGTCAGATACTCCTG
>NW_006985682.1:0-616 GCF_000164805.1 Carlito syrichta
TCCTTTTAATAAATCCTGCTTCCTAAAAAAAACAAAGAAAAGAAAAGAAAAGGAAAGAAAAGAAAAGAAAAGAAAAGAAAAGAAAAGAAAAGAAAAGAAAAGAAAAGAAAAGAAAAGAAAAGAAACCTCCTCAGGTATACCTGACTTTCAGTACTAACAAACCACAGTGGGTCTCAATTTTCTAAGGTTTACATCCTCTGCAAAGTTTCCTTATTTCCTTATTCACGTGTGCATTCTGTATAATGCTAGTTGTTTGTTATTAAGTATATGCTATGTTTTGGAGCTGAAGGATTTTTAAAATAATTTTCAAATCTATTGACAGAACCAACCTCTGCATATCTATAGGCTTTTGTGTCATGGACTGCAAGTATAAAATTTTAAAAATAAAGATTTTCTTGTATTTTTAAATATGTTTAACTTTTGATAAAAAAGTATTTTCTTTATATAAATAGATTTTACAGCCAGAATCAATTATCTTAGCGAATGTTATTTTAAATATAAAAACTATCATTGCATTACTGTTAAGCTGTAATAACTTATGTGACTACCTTTTGTCAGAAAGTATGTCAGAACAAATTTAAATGGAGTAGATAAAAAACTATAAAGTAATATTTTA
>NW_006985683.1:0-769 GCF_000164805.1 Carlito syrichta
TTCCATATGAGCACTTGGTCTCTCCAGAGCAAATCACGGAAATTATAGACTGATTGCATATATGGCCAAAAGATGGGGAAGTAAGGATATCAACACATAAATCTTGAAGACATTCCAGGCCTCAGAGGCCACACCAGAGGAACCAGCAGCAAACGACTTCATGGGACAAGTGCTTCGAACTCAGTGCCAGGTGATTGGAAAGGAAACAGAAGAGGCTGGGCATGGTGGCTCATGCCTGTAATTTCAACAGTTTTGGAGGCAAGTAGAGAGGACTGCCTGAGTCTAGGGCTTCCAGCCTGGGCAACTTGGTGAGACCTTAACAATGAACCCAATAATTAACTGGGCATGGTGGCATATGTTTGTGGCATCAGCTACTCAGGAGGCTAAAGGGGCAAGACGGCCTGATCCCATGACTTCAAGACTGAGTGGCCACGAGCATGCCACTGCATTCCAACTGGGGGCATAGTTAGACTCCAAACTCCAAAAAAAAAAAAAAAAAAAGGAGCAGCAATGCCAGTAAACACACTGGCATTTCACAAACTGGCAGAAGGTTCTGAGGTTAGAGATTGCTTTTGATTTTTGTGGTAACAGGTCCCCACCACAACAGGGTACTCAAACTAATGCCAATGGTGGAAGAAGAATTGGTATCATATAGCCATGTTTTTAGAGAAATGAAAATGTAAAATCGTCAGACAGAAACTAAGATATGTTTCTGTCAAGTACACCAAGTGTCCCAACTCTCTTGCCTTTTCTCCTTCTTCATTTTTTT
>NW_006985684.1:0-428 GCF_000164805.1 Carlito syrichta
CTACTGGAAAGTCATCTGGTCCAGAGTTTTTTTTTTTTTTTTGGTAGGTAATTTTCTTATTACGTAGTCAATTTTCTTGATTGTTATTGGTCTATTTAGGGTCTCAATTTCTTCTTGTTTCAACCTAGACAGGTTGTGTGATGACAGGAAGTCCTCCATTTCCTTAAGGTTTTCAAGTTTGTTTCCATACAAGTGTACATGGTAGTCTCTAATGACCTTTTGTATTTCTTCAGGGTCAGATGTGACTTCATCTCTTGTGTTTCTGATTGTGTTTATTTGGGCTTTTTCTCTCTTTTTCTTGGTCAGTCTTGCTAGGGGACCATCAATCTTCTTTATTCTTTCAAAGAATCAACTTTTTGTTTAATTGATTTTTTGTATTATCTTTTTGTCTTCTATGTCCTGGATTTGGTCTTTTATTTTGGGGATCT
>NW_006985685.1:0-804 GCF_000164805.1 Carlito syrichta
GATTATGTTTAAAAAAACGCAAATTCGTGTTAAGCCCTTATCAAGACACCCTGAAATTTTTGGGAATTGAGGACACGTGTAAACCAGATTCCTTATTCTTCCTTAAAATTAGACAGTGCAGTTTCCTGTATATGAGGACTCCCATTATCCAGAATCCTACTCTCAAAACCTGATTTGTGGTTATCTCTTAGCAAGATGCTCTGTAGTTTTTTGGGTTAGAGGACTCGTGTAACCAAAATTCCTTATTCTTCCATAGCAATATTTCATGTAGTGTACTGTATATGAGGACTCCCATTACTGAAATTCCTGCTTCATTCTCAGCAAGACGCCGAGACATTTCCTGGTGACCTAGAATTCCAGTGGATTGCATATCAAGAGAAAGACTCCCATAAAGTTCTGGTGAAATTGGAACCCAAGATTCCTGTTTCCCTTTTCAAAAGACATCCTAAAATGTGGCGAAATAGCAGCCCAGATAACTGATTAAACCTTATCATGAGACCTTGTAGATTTAGGAGATTGAGAACTCCTAAGGACTGAGACCTCGTATATCCCAAATTCGTTATTTTTAGCAACAGCCATGCAGTTGCCTGTATATGACTACTCCCTTTCCCAGATACATGAGTCGAAACCCTTATGCTTGTTTAGAACTTTGGAAGACGACATGTAGTTTTTTAAGGATTGAGAACACATGTCACCCAGATTCCTTATTCTTTCTTTGGAAAAGTCCGTGCAGTTGCCTGTATATGAGGATTTCATTTATGTAGATTTGGTTTCAAAAACCCAATTCGAGTTTAGCCCTCAGCA
>NW_006985686.1:0-329 GCF_000164805.1 Carlito syrichta
TCTTCCACCTTCCGGCCTGTGGAGAGGTCCTTCCTCTCCCAATCATACCATCGTCCCCCACCCACGCAATTTCCCTGGGGAGTTATGGATGTCCATCGTGATGCATCTGGGGGGTGTCTTTTGTGTTGCTGGAATCTCCGTGTGCCAGGCTGGGACACAGTGGCACGATCGTCAATCCCGGGGCCTCGACTTCAGGGATAAGGCAGTCCTCCTGCCTTGGGCTCTGAGTTGCTGGGGCCCTGTGGGCCATCAGGCCTTACCCAAATTTGGGGAACTCTCACCGAGATGAGGTCTGACCACATCACCTGGGCTGCTCTCCAACCCCTGGG
>NW_006985687.1:0-686 GCF_000164805.1 Carlito syrichta
AGTGCAGTGACCACATTTTTCTGCACTGGAAAATTAGGACACAGGATGTAGCTGAGGGCCGACTCACATTTGTTCACCGAAGGAAAGGAAAAAATCTTACACAGGTGTGGAGGCTAAAGCCTATGGCGTGGCTGGGCACAGGGACTCGTCCTGTATTCCCAGCTTGAGAGCCCAGGAGTTCGAGACCAGTCTGGGCAACATGGTGAGACTGCGTCTCTACAGTAACTCAAAAAAATTAGCCAAGAGAGGTGGGGCGTGCCTGTAGTTCCAGCTACTTGGAAGGCTGAGGCAGAAGGATCGTCTGAGCCCAGCAGATAGAGACTGTGGTGGCCGTGCACGTGTCCACACCAGAGTGAGACCCTGACTCAAAAAAAAAACCAGTTGTGGTGGCTCATGCCTGTCATCTCTGCATTTTGGGAGGCTGAGATGAGAAGATTGCCTGAGCCCAGGGGCTCAGGACCAGCCTGGGCAACTTGGTGAGACCTCGTCTCTACAATAAATTAAAAAATTAGCTGGGCGCGATAGCGTGTGCCTGTAGTTCCAGCTACTTGGAAGGTTGAGATGGGAAGATCACCTGAACCCAGGAAATCGAGGCCATAGTGAGCCGTGATCATGCCACTACACTCCTACCTGGGTGACAGTGAGACTCTGACGCAAAAAAAAAAAGCCAGGTCTGGGGAGGGGAA
>NW_006985688.1:0-783 GCF_000164805.1 Carlito syrichta
AATAACAATAGCTGGTAAGTGTAGGTGAGCAAGTTGAAGTGCCATTACACCGATTTGTGTTTTGGTAAGAGGGAAGGTCTACCTGTACTTAGCTGGTATATTCATGCTTCCATGTTTACAAAAGGCTGGTAATACAATGTAATAATCAACAGCAACTTATATTAAAACAGATTGTACTACATTTTCCAAGTATTAGGTCTATTTTGGTTATTACTTGTGATTTATTGTATTGTGTTCAAAGAATGTGGTTTATGCTACTTCCAGAACTTAGAATTTACTGGTGTTTTTATATGGTTTAATATAGTGTGTTACTCTAGCTTTTTAAAAAAAATTTTTCTGTACCAAGAACATCAGAGTACTAACTTAAAAACTCTTAGACCAGATACAGAAACTAATTACCAGACCGGGCGCAGTGGCTCATATTTGTAATGCCAGTACTTTGGGAGGTGGAGGCAGGAAGATTGCCTGAGCCCACGCATTTGAGAACAACCTGGGCAAACTGGCAGGACCTCGTCTCTTCAATAAATCAAAAAATTAGATGGGTATAGTAGTGCACACCTGTAGTTCCAGTTACTTGGAAGACCGAGACAGAAAGATCACCTGAACACTTGGAAGACCGAGACAGAAAGATCACCTGAACACAAGTCAAGGCTATGGTGGCCATGAGCGTGCCACCACACTCCAGCCTGAGCAACAGAGTGAGACTCCAACTGAAAAAGAAAAAGAAAAAGCTGATAAATTGGATAACAAAAGTTAAATTCTGTTCATGGAAAGATGCCGTTA
>NW_006985689.1:0-3671 GCF_000164805.1 Carlito syrichta
AACCTGTTTAGGGGGAGCGGTGAGATTGGTTGAGGAGGGACACTGCTAAGGAAGGGAGGGGCATACCTCATCAATCAGGGACACTGCATAATCAATGGTTGTATATCTAACTCTGAATTGTAACCCACATATTTTTAAAAATTAAAATAAATAAATAAATAAATAAATAAATAAATAAATAAATAAATAAATAAATAAATAAATGAAAGTGGTAAAATATGCACCTGACTTTATTTGTTTATTCTACTTTTTTTTTTTTTTTTACTTTAAAAGTGGTTACAATTCAGGGTTGGGCCTAGAAATGTTCATTATGCAGGGATTGGTTTTTTAAGAATTGTATAATACTCCAATTATAACTCCCTTTCCTTTTAAAACGTTGGAATACATGGTATAATTCTGCCTTCAAAACTGACAACTACAGTGTTTCTCACATAAATTCTGAATGTTTTATTCTGCCTAAATTGAAACTTGTTGAGATTCCAGATCTATATCATTCATAGAAAAGTGAACCTTGATATTCAGTGTATGTAAGTGCTATTCAAAAGGCAGAATGCATAATGAATCTTAAAAATTTTAGAAAATAAAACAGTATCATAATTGAGTACAGCTTTTCTTATTCTGAAAATTTGTGTAAATTTTCTTGGTGCACTCTGTATTTTCTGCTTGTTAATTTTGATTTAATATTACAGATGGGAAATCCTTAGAGAAAACTAATCACAATCCCTTTATATTTTAACCCAATTTATATTTTCAAAAGAGTATTTCCATTGAATCCCCTAGTATTTTCTCTACCTAAGACATGATGCTGTACTCTGCAACAAAGTATCCGATTAATCTGATACTTTTCATCACCAACCATTTAAAATGAGGCACACAGAAAAAGAGAATTTGGGGCCCAATATGTATAAACCAAAATAACATGGAGATTTACAAAGTAGTAGGTATTTGGGCACATCATTAGTATAAAAATTTAGATAATTGAAAACTCTGGAAAATTCATTATGATCTTAGCAAAAGCAATGTTCAAATCCTGTAGGAAAAACTGTTCAAAAGCTGTTTCACAGTTTTAAAAACATCCAAAAGTTTCTAAACTAAAGAAAGTGCTAAAATATTATTTGGTTGTGCTACATTCAAGCTCCAACAGGACTCCGTGATCATAATGATAAAAGACTACCTCGTGGGCAACTCCCTCAGGTTCCTTCCAGGTTTGGGAGTTTCTTGGTCCTTTCAATAAAGACTGCTTAAAAAGAAAAAAATAAATTACTACCTCGTTTAGCTTATTGTTGAATGGTCACTTTCCCATGGAGAAATTTTTGGTTGTGTTCACCATGTGAACATATGGTTATCTTCACTTCTTTGGAATGAAATCCAAGGTGTCTACTGCATTTGGCAGAGCACTGTACACAAGTGTTTGAAGCCTAAGGATTGCTCAGTAGTCAGTGTCCCTTCCATTATTATGTCAAAGTTCTGAGACTGCTGTCATAAATGACAATTTACCTGCTTGTTTCCCTGACTTTACTTACCTCTTTTACTGTAAAAATTAGGCTTTTAGTCTATCTACATATTCAATGAAATAACCATTAAGTTAACATCATTCTTCTCAGACCTCGAAATTACAAAGGGAATTCATGTGAAACCATAAACCAACATGAAAAGCCAAAAGAAAATTATCAAAAGAAACAAAGCAGGAGCAATCGCAGTTCCAGACTTCAGATTGTATTATATGTTTACAGTAATCAGCACAGACTGGTATTGGTACAAAAATAGGTCCATAAGACAATGTATCAGGCCAGAGAATGATATCCTCAAATCCTCAACCAACTCATCTTTGAAAAAACCTTCAAGACCCACTGGGTAATGGAGAACATATTCTGTAAATGGTGCCATGAAATGGCTGACAACATGCACAAGATTGAAATAGGACCCCTATATATCACCATACACATTAACTCTATATGGATCAAAGACCTAAACGTAAAACAATAAATTACAAAAATTTTAGAAAACGGAGGACACACCATTAGGGAAACTGGAATCGGAAACTAATTTTTCTACAAAACCCTAAATACCCATGCCTTAAGACGTAAGTAAGACAAATGGGATATCATCAAATTAATATACTTCTGCAAAACCAACAAACCGTCAAAAGGGCAGGGATACAGCCAACAGAATGGCAAAAATGATTCCCCACCTATATATCTGTAAAGAGACATTACATCTAGGATCTACAAGAAGCTCAAAACACTCAGAAAAAACAGATAAACATTCCATTTGAAAAGTGTGCAAAATACATGATTGGACACTTTTCATAAGAGCAGATTCGGGCAGCCAGCAGACATGAAAGTTGCTCAGCCTCACTGATCATCAAAGAAAAGCAAATTAAACCTCTTTGAAATACCAGAAACCCCCTGTAAGACTGGCCATGATTTATAAAACAAACCGTAACAGATGCAGGTAAGGATTTGGGAAGAAATACATGCTTCTAAACTGAATGTGCACTGAAAGGTAGAGCAACACCTTGGAAAACAGTGTTGTGGTTTGTAAAGGGACAAGATACCATGCGACTCAGTAATTTCCCTGTCAAGAACTTACCTTGAGGAACACAAATCATTTTATCAAAAGATACCTGAACCAGTATATTTTCTGCAGCTCTAATAACAAATGCAATAAAACATTGTACCAACCATGTTGCCCGTCAAAGCTGGAATGGATAAAATAAATGTGGCATATACACAGTGCATTATTATGCAGTGAATTATTATGCAGTCAAGAAAAAGGGAGAATTAGAAGGATTTTGCAGAACAATTGCTGGATATGAGGTCAGTCATTTTCAGTGATTTATCACAAAACAAAGAACAGAGTTCCATATGTTCTCACACATGAGCTTAACTGGATGACTTGTAGTGCTGTAAGAAAGTGATTGGCAATAGTGGAAAACTGTTTACGGGGACGGGTGACATTGGCAGTGGAGGGATACTGCTAAGTAAGGGAGGGGAATACCACATAATCGAGGGACCTTGTATAATCAATGTTTGTATATCTAACTCTGATTTGTACCCCCATTTAAAAAAAAATTAAATAAATATACAAAAGCTGTAAATATGCAACTGACTTTATTTGTTTATACTATTGTTTATTTTTATTTTTTACTTTAAAAATGGTTACAATTCAGGGTTGGGTCTGAAAATGTTCATTATGCAGTGAATGATTTTTTAAGAATTGTATAATACTCCAATGATAACTCCTTTTCCTTTGAATACGTTGGAATACATGACATAACTCTGCCTTCAAAATTGACAACTACAGTGTATCTCACATAAATTCTGAATGTTTTATTCTGCCTAAATTGAAACTTGCTGAGATACAAGATCTATATAATTCTTCCAAAACTGAACCTTGAGATTCAGTGTAACTAAGTGCTGTTAAGAAAGCAGAATGCATAATAAATATTAAAGATTTTATAAAAAAACAGTAACATAATTTAACATAGCTTTTTCCATTATTAAAATTTGTGAATATTTTCTTGGTGCACTTTGTATTTTCTACTTGTTAATTTTGATTAAATAATACAGATGTGCAATTCTTAGATAAAATTTTCCCTTATATATTTGAAGTAAATATTAAATCACATTCCATTAATATTTTAATCCAATTTATATTTTTAAAAGAGT
>NW_006985690.1:0-1162 GCF_000164805.1 Carlito syrichta
CTTGCCTTCCTGAATCTATTCTCTATGTAACCTACAGAGCAATGTACAATTCAGATAGGCCCATACCATTCTGTTTGTAGCTCCCCAGGTATCTATTTCACTCCTGTCCCTCTGAGCCCTCCCTGATCTCTCTGCAACCTCAGGTTTTTCTTTTCTCATCTCCTGCCCTGGCTACCCCACTCCCACTAGGCTGCTTCTTTCCTCAGTACTTTGCTTATGTGACCCCTGTGCCAAAAATATCCACCCAGACCTGTTCTTTGTCTCCTTTCCCTCCAGGCTAGCTCTTGGCTTATTCTATCAGATTCACAAATAACAGCTTCCTCTAAATATTTGACAAACTGCTTCAATAGATGATTTAGCTGCCCCTCCCTAATGTTTCCTTTTACACCCTTCACACCCACTGGCTTGCTTTTAAGCACCCATTTATGTGTCTGTCTCCACCAGGGCAGAGACCATGCCTGACTCATTTCTTTATTACTAGAACCCAGCACAGTTTCAGGTTAATGGAGGAACCCAAATAAATTTTGGTTGAATGCATGGTAGATGAAACACACACACACAGTCTCTCTCCTCTCTCTCTTTCTGATGGATTAAGGGGTTATACTGGAAGCTATAACTCCTAGACTAGCTAATGCCCCAGTTGAGTTGCTATATGTGCCTGCCCTGAAAAGAACAAGGCTTAGGGATTTAAAGAACTTGAATAAAGTATGATCATATTTGAAGTGCAAAAAGAAACTGGAGCATAGCATAAGGTTATTCATGGAAGCAAAAAAACACAAACAAACACAACTTGTGAAATGTGTAAGTAGTGACAGAAAGAGAAAAAAAATAGACATTTATTGACCACTTTGATCAGCAAGCCAGGAAAGTGTGAGATGTTTGAAGTATGTTAACTTATTTTATTATAACAAAGTCCTTCTTAGGTAGGTATTATTGACCCCTAAAAATGTGAAAACTGAAAGTGAGGAAGTGCAAGTATCATATCCCTGTTGTAACACAGTAAACCCAAATCTGAGAGGGCTTCTGCATAATATTTATCTGTTCCAAAGAAGTCACCCTGAGTCCTAGCAGGAAAAGACATCAGTTTATTAAAACCTACAGGAGACGGCCAGGCACAGTGGGTCAGCCTGTAATCCCAGAACTTTGGGAGGCTGAGGTGAGA
>NW_006985690.1:1747-3268 GCF_000164805.1 Carlito syrichta
TCCCCAAGGGAGGGGGCAGGGAGAGGCCAGCTATAAAGGGAAACAGCTTGTCTGAACAAAGTTTCACACTAGAGCAAAAGGTAACAACAAATGTGATTTGAACCTAGGTCTTTGTGATGCTAACACACCATGTTTCTTCTAAACATATACATGAGGAAATTTGCTTTTTTCCAGTTCATACTGGGAAGAGAGGGAAGGAACTAGAAGGGCACAGTCAATATTTCCTGATACTATAATAATGATAATAACAGCAAACACTTCCATCGTAATTAAAATGCACCTGGTACTGTTTTAAGTAGTCTAGATATGTGGCTCATGTAATTAACTCACTAATCCAGAGTGGGCTTCTGTTGTGAGTCTCCTTACTGTCTAGATGAGTAAACTGAGGCTAAAAGAGTTCACAAACTTGCCTAAAGTCAAACAGGATTGTAAGCGGCAGATCTGGGATTCATAACCAGTCGATGTGAGAGCTAACGGGAGGCCCTTAGCTAGTCTGCCTCTAAACAACCCTACATGGGACACAGGAAGAAGATAACCAGAAGAACCTGGGAAGAAAAAGGAATCGAGAATACACAAAGACTTTCCCCAGTCACTTGACAAGTTTTCACTACAACTTTTATCAAGAGAAAGTAGAGATTTGCATCAGCACCCTCATTACACAGATGACCTTCACAAGACCTTCAACTTGAGGCTTAATTAGATCCAGGGAAAAGGCTGCAAGTCATACCATTATGTTATAAATTAGACTTCTAGTTCCTGCAGGTAAAATGTGATAAATTAGGTTTTATTTCTGGAAAACCATTAGAATCAATAAAAATACCAAAATAATCACAAGAATACATGAATGAAACACAAATGCAAGCTTTTGGTGTGGACATTTCTTATGTTAAACACTTAAGTTTTTTTTCTGCATGTACTAGTTTTGTTGAAGGTTGTTAAAACAGGAATCAATAAAGTTTGTGAAAGGCTTTAGTCTTTTTGACTCAGCATAACCATTAGAAAACATTCAGGCCAGGCTCGGTGGCTCAGCCTGTAATCCCGTGCTTTGGGAGTCCGAGGTGAGTGGATTGCCTGAGGGTTCGAGTAGATTGCCTGAGGGTTCGAACTTGAGGGTTTGAGACCCACCTGGGCAACTTGGCGAGACCTCATCTCTACAATAAATCAAAAAATTTGCCGGGCGTGGTAGCGCACACCTGTAGTTCCAGCTACTTGGGAGGCTGAGGTGGAAGGATTGCTTGAGCCCAGCCAGTCAAGGCTGCGGTGGCCGGGAGTGGCCACTGCACTCCAGTCTGGGCGACAGAGTGAGACTCCGACTCAAAAAAAAGAAAAGAAAAGAAAACATCCAGACATTCTACTGCAGGACAAACAGCAGCCTATCTCATTCCCCTTGGCAAATCTCCTTCAGATGTAAGACCAGGACAGCCCAACCATTCATGGTTTAGCATAATAATCTCTAGTAAACTTTTGATTCCTTGTCAAGGCCAAAGTCATGAGTTTGTGAATTGCAAATATCTAACAAGT